>NC_133332.1:25170091-25372591 GCF_042186555.1 Aquarana catesbeiana
AAGGCAGGAATGGTGGTTTGCGACAATGGCACCAACCTCCTCTCTGCCCTCCGACAGGGACAAAATGACCATGTGCCCTGTTTGGCTCACGTCCTTAACTTGGTGGTGCAGCGGTACCCGGGGCTTACAGGATTGTCCTGAGGCAGGCCAGGAAAGTCTGTGCACATTTCCGCCGGTCATATAATGCCAGTGCTCGGCTGACGGACCTCCAAAAGGAGTTTAACCTGCCCAAGAACCGCCTAATCTGTGACATGCCCACCAGGTGGAACTCAACGTTGGCCATGCTGCAGCAGCTGCACATGCAGCAGAGGGCCATCAATGAGTACCTGTGCAACTATGGCACCAGGACAGGGTCAGGGGAGCTTGGTTTTTTTTCCCCACGCCAGTGGGCCATGATCATGGATGCATGCACTGTCCTATCACCATTTGAGGAGGCCACGAGGATGGTGAGCAGTGACAGTACATGCATCAGTGACACTGTCCCCCTTGTCCACCTGTTGGAGCACACGCTGCGAGGAATAATGGACAGGGCACTTGAGGCAGAACAGAGGCAGGAAGAGGAGGACTTCCTTAGCTCTCAAGGCCCCCTTTATCCAGGCAGTGTTCCTGCGTACCTACCGATCACACAGGAAGAAGAGGAGGAGGAGGAGGAGCAGGAGGAGGAGGAAGATTGTGTCAGTATGGAGGTGGAGCCTGGCACTCAGCATCAGCAGCAGTCTTTAAGGGATCAGTCCCAAGAAACACATGGACTTGTACGTGGCTGGGAGGAGGTGGCTGCGGACTATGTCGTCCTTAGTGACCCAGAGGACTCCGGACCGAATGCCTCAGCAAACCTACGCTGCATGGCCTCCCTGATCCTGCAAAGCCTGCGTAAGGATCCTCGTTTTCGTGGTATCAAGGAGAAGGACCAATACTGGCTGGCAACCCTCCTTGATCCACGTTACAAGGGTAAGGTTGCGGACCTTATCTTGCCATCGCAGAGGGAGCAGAGGATGAAACATCTTTGGGAGGCCTTGCAGAAAGGTCTGTGCAACGCGTTCCCAGAGACTGGGAGGTTACAAACTCCTGTTTCTGGACAACGTGTTGCTGAGGCTTCGGTCAGTCAAAGAAGGAGCGGTGGAGAAGGTGGCCGTCTGACCGATGCGTTCAGACAATTTTTTGGTCCGATCGTTCCAGCAACCATCGCCAGTATCTGTTTTACATGGTGCAGGAATACCTAGGGCAAGATCTGACTTGGACACCTTTCCCACCGAAAATCCTCTGGGTTACTGGGTCTTGAGGATGGATCACTGGCCAGAGCTTGCACAGTATGCAATTGAGCTACTGGCCTGTCCTGCATCCAGCGTTCTTTCGGAACGCACATTCAGTGCTGCTGGAGGCGTGGTAACCGATCACAGGGTGCGTCTGTCCACTGACTCGGTCGATCGACTGACCTTCATAAAAATGAATCAGTCTTGGATCACCACCAGCTACCAAGCACCTGATGCTGATGTAACCGAATAATTTTTTTGAAATCTCAGATCCCTTCAAAGACTGCCTATGCTGATGCTGAGTGACTATCCTGAGTGATTATCCTCTTCCTTCTCAATCATCACGCTGATAGCTTGTAAGAACATTTTGGTTCTGGGCGCCACCACCAGTGCCTAAGGCACAATTTTTCAGCCCCTGTTTAACAGGGGCGTGTAATTACAATTTTTGATGCAATACTTTGCAGCAGGGCTCATTCCTGCGTTCCAACTAGAGTGTCTGTGAGGGGCTGCAGTGTTGTGGCACCAGCACCAGTGCCTAAGGCCCAATTTTTCTGCCCCTGTTTAACAGGGGCGTGTAATTACAATTTTTGATGCAATACTTTGCAGCAGGGCTCGTTCCTGCGTTCCAACTAGAGTGTCTGTGAGGGGTTGCAGTGTTGTGGCACCAGCACCAGTGCCTAAGGCCCAATTTTTCTGCCCCTGTTTAACAGGGGCGTGTAATTACAATTTTTTGATGCAATACTTTGCAGCAGGGCTCGTTCCTGCGTTCCAACTAGAGTGTCTGTGAGGGGTTGCAGTGTTGTGGCACCAGCACCAGTGCCTAAGGCCCAATTTTTCTGCCCCTGTTTAACAGGGGCGTGTAATTACAATTTTTGATGCAATACTTTGCAGCAGGGCTCGTTCCTGCGTTCCAACTAGAGTGTCTGTGAGGGGTTGCAGTGTTGTGGCACCAGCACCACCACCACCACCACCACCAAAGGCCCAATTTTTCTGCCCCTGTTAAACAGGGGCATGTAATTACTATTCTTGATCTAATATTTCACAGCAGGGCCCATTTCTGCACCCA
Source organism: Aquarana catesbeiana (assembly GCF_042186555.1). Lineage (NCBI taxonomy): Eukaryota > Metazoa > Chordata > Amphibia > Anura > Ranidae > Aquarana > Aquarana catesbeiana. The sequence goes on from NC_133332.1 coordinate 25,172,408, forward strand.
CCAAGAACGAGTGAGGACTTACAGTGTTGTGGCACCAGCACCACCACCACCACCACCACCAAAGGCCCAGTTTTTCTGCCCCTGTTCAACAGGGCATGTAATTACAATTCTTGATCTAATATTTCACAGCAGGGCCCTGTGAGGGCTTACGTTGTTGTGGCCACAACAACACCTAAGGCCCAAATTTCTGCTGAGTATATAGGGCAGGCCCCTACTTTCAAACATCTAACTTACAAACGACTTCTTCTTGCAAACGGAAGGAGACAACAGGAAGTGAGATGAAATCTACCCTAGGAAGGGAAATTCTCTCCTGTAAGAGTTAATATGGGAAAAACATTTCTCCTTTCCACTGATGCTTTCCAATCCTTGTTCCACAAAAAACCCAAATTCTCAAAAAGCATTTGTCATTGGGACAGAAAGTGAGGTGAAATCTTTTAAAGAGGAGGAAAGACAGCAAAACAAATGTCACAGGGGTGATAACCCTTCCCTATGTTTTCCAAAAAGCTTAAAAAAGATTTTTTGGCTGGAGCTAAACACGTTAAAAATGTACCCGTTCAAAATGACAAACAGATTCTACTTAACAACAAACCTACAGTCCCTGTCTTGTTTGCACCGCCTGTATACTGCTGTTCAGAGTATATAGGGCCTGGTGGCCCAACACCTTTCCTTATTTTAATTTGGGTGCGGGGTTCCCCTTAATATCCATACAAGACCCAAAGGGCCTGGTAATGGACTGGGGGGTACCCATGGTGTTTGTCTCACTGATTTTCATCCATATTGCCAGGACCCGACATTACATTAAACCCGCAAGCAGTTTTAAATTAGATTTTTTCCTTTAAAAATGACATTTAGTGCAGGGACTATTCTAAACACGGGAAACACGCGCCACTTTACAGGCATACTATAGACACCCCCCAGGTACGATATTTAAAGGAATATTTCACTTTTTTTTTTACTTTAAGCATCATTAAAATCACTGCTCCCGAAAAAACGTCCGTTTTTAAAAGTTTTTTTTGCATTGATACATGTCCCCTGGGGCAGGACCCGGGTCCCCAAACCCTTTTTAGGACAATACCATGCAAATTAGCCTTTAAAATGAGCACTTTTGATTTCAAACGTTCGAGTCCCATAGACGTCAAAGGGGTTCTAACGTTCGTGCGAACTTTCAGTCCGTTCGCAGGTTCTGGTGCGAACCGAACCGGGGGGGTATTCGGCTCATCCCTACTGGCGGCGCATGCCCCCTACACGGAAGTGCACAATCATGTATATATATGTTTAAATATAAGCTGACACACTCTGTTTGCAGCAGACTGAGAGGATGAGCTCACAGAGCCTCTCCTCACTTCTTGTCAGAGGCACTGAGCTCAATGGGCAGCTTGGAGCCTGCAGAGTTTGACAGGCAGCACCGCCTGTCAAACTCGCCTATTGATTTCAATTGGGCCACTCTGCAACTGCAAGCCAAACTCGCTTGCAGTAGCAGCATAGTCCAACAATGTAAGACTACCATTCAGCAATGTAAAAAAAAAAAAACAAGGAGGTGGCAGTACCACCTCATGAACGCCTCTCAGCTGCTGCTATACCACTCGTTGAAAAGCAATCCACCACAGATCACTTTTCAGAGGGCAGTAAGCATTACCGCAAATGTGAAAGAAACTTGAAACACATCACAGATTTCACACTCATCACCAACCAGGTCACTCCCCAGCCATTTCCCATGTTGGCCCCCTCCCTTCAACTTATCACTCCCAGTTACTCCCCCCACCCGCTGATTGATATCCCTCCATGATCACCTCACACCCCCCTGCTGACAGACCTCTCTCCCCAGCCTGTCCCCACACACCTTCTCACCTGCTGACCTGTGGATGGGGGAATCACTCCCGCAGTGTTATTGTGTTCTGCCAGTGGGGAGCCTTCCCTACCCACACAATACAATCATCAGTTTTGCTAACTATAGCTGGCAGCACTGATTGTTTTGGGAAAAACCTGACAGGCTGGTTGTACTCAAGTCGATTAATAGATTGACTTGTGTACAACTAGCTAGCCCATACTAAGATCGACTATGGCCGGTCTCTGCTCAATTGGCTTAATTTCAATCCATGTATGGCCCGCTTAACCACTTCAGCCCCGGAAGAATTTACCCCCTTCCTGACCAGAGCGTTTTTTGCGATCCGGCACTGCGTCGCTTTAACTGACAATTGCGCAGTCGCGTAACGCTGTAAATTTATGTCCTTTTTTCCCACAAATAGAGCTTTCTTTTGGTGGTATTTGATCATCTCTGCGTTTTTGTTTTATTTTGCGCTATAAACAAAAAAAGCGCAACAATTTTGAAAAAAACACAATGTTTTGTACTTTTTGCTATCATAAATATCCCCATTTTTTTTTTTAAAAAGCTAATTTTTTCTCAGTTTAGGCCGATATGTATTCTTTTACATATTTTTGGTAAAAAAAATTGCAATAAGCGTATATTGATTGGTTTGCGCAAAAGTTATAGCATCTACAAAATAGGGGATAGATTTATAGCATTTTTATTATTATTATTTTTTTTTACTAGTAATGTCAGTGATCTGCGATTTTTATCATGACTGCGACATTATGGCGGACACATCAGACAATTTTGACACATTTTTGGAACCATTGGCATTAATACAGCGATCAGTGCGATTAAAAATGCCTTGACTACTGTATAAATGTCACTGGCAGTGAAGGTGTTAAAACTAGGGGGCGGTGCAGGGGTTAACTATGTTAACTGGGAGTTGATTCCAACTGAAGGGGGAGGGGACTAACTAGAGAAAGTGACAGATCGTGGTTCCTAGCTATTAGGAACACACGATCTGTCACTCCTGTCAGAACAGAACAGGGAAGTGTGTGTTTACACACACTCGTTCCTGTTCTGTCTCTCCTGGTTATGATCGCTCGATCAAGCATCGGCACCCCCACTGTGCAGCGGGCGTGCGCCTGCTATCCGGACCCCGCGAGCCAACGTACAGCTACGTGGTTTTGAGCAGGGGAGCCAACCTGCCGCAGGATAACTGCAGGGGCTGTTCTAGAAGTGGTTAACCACTACGCAGTCCCTAAACCTCCTTCCTCAAACCTTTTACATTTTTCCTTCCCAGATTCCTTCATCCCCCTCACCTGTGCCCGCTGTCATACCCTCCAGTACATACTGCTCACTATTATACACTCCACACTCCTCTCCTGTACATACTACACACTGTCATACACTCCACATTCCTCTCCTGCACATAGTGCCCACTGTCATACCCTCCACACTCCTCTCCTGTACATACTGGCCCCATAATACCCTCCACACTCCTCTCCTGTACATACTGGCCCCATAATACACTCCACACTCCTCTCCTGTACATACTGCCCTCATCATACCCTCCACACTCCTCTCCTGTACATACTGCCCTCATCATACCCTCCACATTCCTCTCCTGTATATAGTGCCCGCTGTCATATCCTCCACACTCCTCTCCTGTACATACTGGCCCCATAATACCCTCCACATTCCTCTCCTGTACATAGTGCCCGCTGTCATACCCTCCAGTACATACTGCTCACTATTATACACTCCACACTCCTCTCCTGTACATACTGGCCCCATAATACCCTCCACACTCCTCTCCTGTACATACTGCCCTCATCATACCCTCCACACTCCTCTCCTGTACATACTGCCCTCATCATACCCTCCACATTCCTCTCCTGTATATAGTGCCTGCTGTCATATCCTCCACACTCCTCTCCTGTACATACTGGCCCCATAATACCCTCCACACTCCTCTCATGTACATACTGCCCTCATCATACCCTCCACACTCCTCTCCTGTACATACTGCCCACTCAACCCTCCACACTCCTCTGCTGTGCATACTGCCCACTGTCATACCCCTCACACTCCTCTCCTGTACATAGTACCCACTCAACCCTCCACACTCCTCTGCTGTGCATACTGCCCACTGTCATACCCTCACACTCCTCTCCTGTACATAGTGCCCACTGCCATACCCTCCACACTCCTCTTCTGTGCTCTGTCAGACTGAGCCCTCCAATGCTGCGCTGTGATCAATCTGGCGATTCCCGGGGGCTTCCATCTTCACCCGTTATTCCTTCCGGGTTCTGTGTCTTCGGTCACTTGCCTTGGTCAGGCTGCGTTGCTGTCACTCCCACGCATGCTCATGCGCATCATCTCTCATCCTCCCTCCCTTATCCCTCACCCCTCTCTCATCCCCTTTCTCTCTCTCATCCTCCCTCTCTCTATTTAATTTTATTTGTTATAACAAAAAATTGTTTGCATTTTTTTTTTTAAATAAAAATCCCCACCAAAAATCCTCAGCACCAGGCCCATGATGTTCTTAATCCAGCCCTGAATGTGCTGCCACTTTGTTAATGTGGCACGGATTACTGCCGATGTCAGTGGCTCCTAGAGACTTGTCAGGTGCAAGCGCCTGCGACTTCCTTAGGAGTGACAGCAGGTAGCTGTCATATTTGGAAATAGTAGAAATATCACCTCTACAGTGCCTTGCAAGAGTATTCATACTCTTTGAAATTTTCCATATTTTGTCATGTTACAACCAAAGACGTAAATGTATTTTATTGGGATTTTATGTGATAGACCAATACAAAGTGGCACATAATTGTGAAGTGGAAGGAAAATGATAAATGGTTTTTAACATTTTTTACAAATTAATATGTGAAAAGTGTGGGAGGTACATTTGTATTCAGCCCCCTGAGTCAATACTTTGTAAAACCACCTTTCACTGCAATTACAGTTGCAAGTCTTTTTGGGCATGTCTCTACTGGGGATGAGCTTTGTGTTCAAGTTGAACGCATGTTCGACTCGAACATCGTGTGTTCGGTCGTTTGCTGAATTAAGAATGATATGGGCCGTTCGTGCCAAATTCGAGTGGTGCGTTACGGCCCATAATTCACTGCGGCATCGCAGTGCATTGCTGGCTGATGATTGGCAAAGCATGCACTATGACCCGCATGCTTGGCCAATCACAGCGCTGTGTGTACAGAGAGCTGTAATTGGCCAAAGCCAAGGAGGCTTTGGCCAATTATGGCTCAGGGGGTTTAGTACACGCCCCACACTATATAAGGCCACCTGCACGTCGGCCCTGTGTAGTGTGTTCTGGCGTTGAGAGAGAGAGAGATAGAGAGAGAGACAGTGTCATTTGATTTAAGTTAGATAGAGTAGGCAGGTCGAGTCAGTTAGCTGCACTTACAGTGTACTGTGTATATATATGCATCCCAGGTGTTGTGTATATATATATATATATATATATATATATATATATATATATATATATATATATATATATACACTCTATTCAGTTTAGCTAGATCCTGTTCTTCTCTTCCTAATATGCTGACAGGCAGGCAGGTGTTTTTACAGTATTTCCAGTTACTGTACTGTGTACCCTGCACAGTTGCACTTACAGTATAGCTACCTGCAGCCAGGTGCTTGTGTAGGCTCTTTGAAGTATTTCCAGTTACTGTACTGTGTACCCTGCACAGTTGCACCTACAGTATAGCTACCTGAAGCCAGGTGCTTGTGTAGGCTCTTTGAAGTATTTCCAGTTACTGTACTGTGTACGCTGCACAGTTGCACCTACACTATAGCTACCTGCAGCCAAGTGCTTGTGTAGGCTCTTTGAAGTATTTACAGTTACTGTACTGTGTACCCTGCACAGTTACAGTATAGCTACCTGCAGCCAGGTGCTTGTGTGGGCTCTTTGAAGTATTTCCAGTTACTGTACTGTGTACCCTGCACAGTTGCACCTACAGTATAGCTACCTGAAGCCAGGTGCTTGAGTAGGCTATTTGAAGTATTTCCATTTACTGTACTGTGTACCCTGCACAGTTGCACCTACAGTATAGCTACCTGCAGCCAGGTGCAGGTGTTCTCATACTAATAATACTACAGACAGGCAGTTGATTCTGCTAGCTGCAGTATAATTGGTATATACATACATCCCAGTTTTGTGCAGCTACATCTCACTGCAGGCCAATAGTATGTCTGGAAGGCCAACAAGGAGAGGCAGACAGTCACAAGCCAATAAAAGAGGGCAAGCAGGCTCTGTGTCTAGAGGCAACAGTGCTGGTCGTGGACACAGTGCATCCTCATCAGCAAGCGGCTGTGAGACATGCGTGGCCTTTTTTTCGGCAGCTGGCCGTGTTGAGCCGCAACATGAGGAAGACTTGGTCGAGTGGATGACCAAGCTGTCCTCATCCTCCTCATCCTCTCTCACCCAGGCTCGGGATACTTTGTCTGGCAAAGCAGCTGCCAACGCGGCCTCTTTCCTCGGCTCAATGGCATCAGTAACTCCTTCCCTAGCCCCACCATGTCCTCCTAAGGATTCCCTCGAACTGTTTGATCACAGTGTTGGGTACATGCTCAAGGAGGATGCCCAGCGTTTTGAAGGCTCCGGTGATGGTACTCAGCTAGAGGAAGGCAGTAATGTGAGCCCAGACAGAGGGGGTGCCCAAGAAGGACAGCAATCTGGCAGTCATGTTCCCCCTGCTGCAGCATACTGCCAGGTTTGCTCCAGTGATGAAGAGGGAGGGGATGATGAGGTCACTGACTCCACGTGGGTGCCTGATAGGAGAGAGGAGGAGGAGGAGGAGGCACATCCCCAATGAGGCAGGATGCCCTCCAGGGGCCAGCCTAAGGGCAGCACGCTGACTGCATCACACCGCAGAGCTCCGCATGTGCAGGGCACTGCTGTCTCTGCGCATTATTCCAAAAGTTCTTTGGTGTGGGCCTTTTTTGAGACGAGTGATTTAGATTGCACCACTGCTATTTGCAACATATGTCTCAAGCGTATCTCGCGTGGCCAAAACATCTCCCGCTTGGGCACCACATGCTTGACCAGACATATGTTGACCTGCCATGCAGTTCATTGGCAAGCGTACCTAAAAGACCCACACCAAAGAACAAAGAGGACCTCTCCTTACTCCTCATCAGCTGGGATCTCCAACCCCACTATACCTTCAGTCCTCTCTGAGACCTGCAGAGAGGAATGAAGGTGTAGAATTAGATGTGTCACAGCCAAGTACTTGCGGCATGGACAGGGATGTTACCTAAGTTTCACGGTGCATTGGGTGACTCTGCTGGCAGCTGGGAAGGATGCAGGACAAGGTGCAGTAGTGTTGGAGGTTGTTCCACCACCATGCCTCCAAAATGCCACTACTGGTGATTCTGACACACCTCTCTCCTCCATCCCCTCCTCTTCTTCTTCCTCCTCTTCCTGTACTTTGTCCTCGGAACCAGCGGTGCTCCGTAAGCGTTCAAGGGGCTACGCAAGTACGCAGGCCAAAAGATGCCATGCGGTGCTTGAGCTGGTGTGCTTGGGGGACAGGAGCCACACTGGGGCAGAGATTATGTAAGCTCTGCAGGGGCAGGTTCAGAGGTGGTTGACGCCACGCCAACTTAAGGCAGGAATGGTGGTTTGCGACAATGGCACCAACCTCCTCTCTGCCCTCCGACAGGGACAAATGACCCATGTGCCCTGTTTGGCTCACGTCCTTAACTTGGTGGTGCAGCGGTTCTTGGGCAGGTACCCGGGCTTACAGGATGTCCTGAGGCAGGCCAGGAAAGTCTGTGCACATTTCCGCCGGTCATATAATGCCAGTGCTCGGCTGACGGACCTCCAAAAGGAATTTAACATGCCCAAGAACCCGCCTAATCTGTGACATGCCCACCAGGTGGAACTCTGCACATACAGCAGATGGCCATCAATGAGTACCTGTGCGATTATGGCACCAGGACAGGGTCAGGGGAGCTTGTTTTTTTCCCCCACGCCAGTGGGCCATGATCAGGGATGCATGCACTGTCCTGTCACCATTTGAGGAGGCCACGAGGATGGTGAGCAGTGACAGTACATGCATCAGTGACACTGTCCCCCTTGTCCACCTGTTGGAGCACACGCTGCGTGGAATAATGGACAGGGCACTTGAGGCAGAACAGAGGCAGGAAGAGGAGGACTTCCTTAGCTCTCAAGGCCCCCTTTATCCAGACAGTGTTCCTGCGTACCTACCGATCACACAGGAAGAGGAGGAGGAGGAGGAGGAGGAGCAGGAGGAGGAGGAAGATTGTGTCAGTATGGAGGTGGAGCCTGGCACTCAGCATCAGCAGCAGTCTTTAAGGGATCAGTCCCAAGAAAAACATGGACTTGTACGTGGCTGGGAGGAGGTGGTTGCGGATCATGTCGTCCTTAGTGACTCAGAGGACTCCGGACCAAATGCCTCAGCAAACCTACGCTGCATGGCCTCCCTGATCCTGCAAAGCCTGCGGAAGGATCCTCGTATTCGTGGTATCAAGGAGAGGGATCGTTACTGGCTGGCAACCCTCCTTGATCCACGTTACAAGAGTAAGGTTGCAGACCTCATCTTGCCGTCGCAGAGGGAGCAGAGGATAAAACATCTTCGGGAGGCCTTGCAGAAAGGTCTGTGCAATGCATTCCCAGAGACTGGGAGGTTACAAACTCCTGTTCCTCGACAACGTGTTGCAGAGGCTTCGGTCAGTCAAAGAAGGAGCGGTGGAGAAGGTGGCCATCTGACCGATGCGTTCAGACAATTTTTTAGTCCGCAGCCCCAAGGTATGATCAGTTCCAGCAACCATCGCCAGTGTCTGTTTTACATGGTGCAGGAATACCTAGGGGCAAGATCTGACTTGGACACCTTTCCCACTGAAAATCCTTTGGGTTATTGGGTCTTGAGGATGGATCACTGGCCAGAGCTTGCACAGTATGCAATTGAGCTACTGGCCTGTCCTGCATCCAGTGCTCTTTCGGAATGCACATTCAGTGCTGCTGGAGGCTTTGTAACCGATCACAGGGTGCGCCTGTCCACCGACTCGGTCGATCGACTGACCTTTATAAAAATGAATCAGTCTTGGACCACCACCAGCTACCAAGCACCTAATGCTGGTTTAACCGAATACATTTTTTTGAAATGTCAGATCCCTTCAAGACTGCATATGCTGATGCTGAGTGACTATCCTGTTATGCTGAGTGACTATCCCCTCCCTCCTCAATGATCATGCTGATAGCTTGTAAGAATATTTTTGTTTCTGGGCGCCGCCACCAGTGGGCCCAATTTTTCAGCCCCTGTTTAACAGGGGCGTGTAATTACAATTTTTGATGCAATTCTTTGCAGCAGGGCTCATTCCTGCGCTGCAACTAGAGTATCTGTGAGGGGTTGCAGTGTTGTGGCACCAGCACCAGTGCCTAAGGCCCAATTTTTCAGCCCCTGTTTAACAGGGGCGTGTAATTACAATTTTTGATGCAATTCGTTGCAGCAGGGCTCGTTCCTGCGTTCCAACTAGAGTATCTGTGAGGACTTACAGTGTTGTGGCACCAGCACCACCAAAGGCCCAACTTTTCTGCCCCTGTTCAACAGGGGCATGTAACTACAATTCTTGATCTACTATTTCACAGCAGGGCCCTGTGAAGGCTTACAGTGTGGTGGCAACACCATCACCTAAGGCCCCAATTTCTGCAGAGTATATAGGGCAGGACCCTACTTTCAAACATCCAACTTACAAACGACTCCACCTTCAAACGGAAGGAGACAACAGGAAATGAGATGAAATCTACCCCTAGGAAGGGAAATTCTCTCCTGTAAGAGTTAATATGGGAGAAACGTTTCTCCTTTCCACTGATGCTTTATCACCAATCCTTGCTTCACTAAAAGCCCCAAATTTTCTAAAAACATTTGTCATTGTGACAGAAAGTGAGATGAAATCTTCTGAAGAGGAGCACAGACAGCAAAACAAATGTCACAGGGGTAACCCTTCCCTATGTTTTCCAAAAAGCTTAAAAATAGATTTTTTGGCTGGAGCTACACTTTAAAAATGTACCAGTTCAAAATTACAAACAGATTCTACTTAACAACAAACCTACAGTCCCTGTCTTGTTTGCACCGCCTGTATACTGCTGTTCAGAGAATATTTCATTTTGTTAATTTGGGTGCGGGGTTCCCCTTAATATCCATACAAGAGCCAAAGGGCCTGGTAATGGACTGGGCGGGGGGGGGGGGGGGGTACCCATGCCGTCTGTCTCACTGATTTTCATCCATATTGTCGGGACCCGACATTACATTAAAGCCGCAAGCAGTTTTAAATGACTTTTATTCCTTTAAAAATGTCATTTTGTGCAGGGACTGTTCTAAGCACTGGAAACACACGCCACTTTACGGGCATACTATAGACACCCCCCAGGTACGATATTTAAAGGAATATTTCACTTTTTTTTTCACTTCAAGCATCATTAAAATCACTGCTCCCGAAAAAAACGGCCCTTTTTAAAACTTTTTTTTGCATTGATACATGTCCCCTGGGGCAGGACCCGGGTCCCCACACCCTTTTTAGGACAATACCATGCAAATTAGCCTTTAAAATTAGCACTTTTGATTTCAAACGTTCAAGTCCCATAGACTTCAATGGGGTTCTAACGTTCGTACAAATTTTCGGTCTGTTCGCAGGTTTTGGTGCGAACCGAACTGGGGGGTGTTCGGCTCATCCCTAGTCTCTACCAGGTTTGCTTCTAGAGAGTGACATTTTTGCCCATTATTCTGTGCAAAATATCTCAAGCTCTTTCAGATTGGATAGAGAGAGCCTGTGAACAGCAATTTTCAAGTCTTGCCACAGATTCTCAATTGGATTTAGGTCTGGACTTTGACTGGGCCATTCTAACACATGAATATGCTTTGAGCTAAACGATTCCATTGTAGCTCTGGCTGTATAATTAGGGCTGCTGTCCTACTGGAAGGTGAACCTCCGCCCCAGCCTTAAGTCTTCTGGAGACTCTAATGCCCTGTACACACGACCGGTTTTCCCTTCGGAATAAACTCTGAAGGTTTTTCCGATGGAGTTCTGACAGAATTCTGCTCAAGCTGTCTTGCATAGACATGGTCACACCAAATTCCGACCGTCCAGAACGCGGTGATGTACAACACGTACTATGGGACTAGAAAACGGAAGTTCAATAGCCAGTAGCCAATAGCTTCCGTCTCGTACTTGCTTCTTAGTAGGGATGAGCTTTGTGCTCGAGTTGAACCCATGTTCGACTCGAACATCGGCTGTTCGGTCGTTCGCTGAATTGCGATTGATATGGGCTGTTCGCGCCAAATTCGTGTGGCGCGTCACGGCCCATAATTCACTGCGGCATCGCAGTGCATTGCTGGCTGATGATTGGCCAAGCATGCACTATGACCCGCATGCTTGGCCAATCACAGCGCCGCCTCAACAGAGAGCCGTAATTGGCCAAAGCCAAGGAGGCTTTGGCCAATTATGGCTCAGGGGATTTAAACTACAAGTTAGTGGGGTGCGTCCTGCTCACAGTGTTCAGCTAAACCTACAAGTTAGTGGGGTGTGTCCACCTCACAGTGTTCAGCTAAACCTACAAGTTAGTGGGGTGCGTCCTGCTCACAGTGTTCAGCTATATCCGTTCCTGTTATCTTCTTACTGACAGGCAGGCTTGTCTTGTTACAGTATATACAGCTACCTGAAGAAAATTACTGGTGTTCTTTTGATCCTATTAGTACCACAGTCAGGCAGCTAGACTATTTACAGTTAGTGCAGTGCGTCCTGCTCACAGTGTTCAGCTAAACCTACAAGTTAGTGGGGTGCGTCCTGCTCACAGTGTTCAGCTAAACCTACAAGTTAGTGTGGTGCGTCCACCTCACAGTGTTCAGCTAAACCTACAAGTTAGTGGGGTGCGTCCTGCTCACAGTGTTCAGCTAGATCCGTTCCTGTTATCTTCTTACTGACAGGCAGGCTTGTCTTGTTACAGTATATACAGCTACCTGAAGAATATTACTGGTGTTCTTTTGATCCTATTAGTACCACAGTCAGGCAGCTAGACTATTTACAGTTAGTGCAGTGCGTCCTGCTCACAGTGTTCAGCTAAAACTACAAGTTAGTGGGGTGCGTCCTGCTCACAGTGTTCAGCTAAACCTACAAGTTAGTGGGGTGCGTCCACCTCACAGTGTTCAGCTAAACCTACAAGTTAGTGGGGTGCGTCCTGCTCACAGTGTTCAGCTAGATCCGTTCCTGTTATCTTCTTACTGACAGGCAGGCTTGTCTTGTTACAGTATATACAGCTACCTGAAGAAAATTACTGGTGTTCTTTTGATCCTATTAGTACCACAGTCAGGCAGCTAGACTATTTACAGTTAGTGCAGTGCGTCCTGCTCACAGTGTTCAGCTAAACCTACAAGTTAGTGGGGTGCGTCCTGCTCACAGTGTTCAGCTAAACCTACAAGTTAGTGGGGTGCGTCCTGCTCACAGTGTTCAGCTAAACCTAGAAGTTAGTGTGGTGCGTCCACCTCACAGTGTTCAGCTAAACCTACAAGTTAGTGGGGTGCGTCCTGCTCACAGTGTTCAGCTAGATCCGTTCCTGTTATCTTCTTACTGACAGGCAGGCTTGTCTTGTTACAGTATATACAGCTACCTGAAGAAAATTGCTGGTGTTCTTTTGATCCTATTAGTACCACAGTCAGGCAGCTAGACTATTTACAGTTAGTGCAGTGCGTCCTGCTCACAGTGTTCAGCTAAACCTACAAGTTAGTGGGGTGCGTCCACCTCACAGTGTTCAGCTAAAGCTACCTGTAGAAGGTTGGTGGTGTTCTCATACTACAGGCAGGCAGTTGATTTTGCTAGCTGCAGTATCAGTACATATATATATATATATATATATATCCCAGCTTAGTGCAGCTACAGGCCATTAATATGTCTGGAAGGCCAAGAAGGAGAGGCAGACAGTCACAAGCCAATAAGAGAGGGCAAGCAGGCTCTGTGTCTAGTGCTGGTCGTGGAGACGGTGCATCCTCATCAGCACGTGGCCGTGGGACACGCTTGGCCTTTTTTTCGGCAGCTGGCCGTGTTGAGCCGCAACATGTGGAAGACTTGGTCGAGTGGATGACCAAGCCGTCCTCATCCTCCTCATCCTCTCTCACCCATGCCCAGGGTACTTTGTCTGGCAAAGCAGCGGCCTCTTTCCTCGGCTCAATGTCATCAGTGACTCCTTCCCTAGTCCCACCATGTCCTCCTGAGGAGTCCCTCGAACTGTTTGACCACAGTGTTGGGTACATGCTTCAGGAGGATGCCAAGCGTTTGGAAGGCTCTGATGATGATACTGAGCTCGATGAAGGCAGTAACATGAGCATGGACAGAGGGGGTGCCCAAGAAGGACAGCAATCTGGCAGTCATGCTCCCCCTGCTGCAGCATACTGCCAGGTTTGCTCCAGTGATGAGGAGGGAGGGGATGATGAGGTCACTGACTCAACGTGGGTGCCTGATAGGAGAGAGAAAGAGGAGGAGGAGGAGGAGGCGGCACATCACCAACGAGGCAGGATGCCCTCCAGGGGCCAGCCTAAGGGCAGCACATTGACTGCATCACACCCCAAAGCTCCACATGTGCAGGGCGCTGCAGTCTCTGCGCGTTATTCAAAAAGTTTTTTGGTGTGGGCCTTTTTTGAGACGAGTGCATCAGATCGCACCGCTGTTATTTGCAACATATGTCTCAAGTAGGGATGAGCTTCGAGTTCGAGTCGAACTCATGTTCGACTCGAACATTGGCTGTTCGCAAGTTCACCGAACAGCGAACAATTTGGGGTGTTCGCGGCAAATTCGAATGCCGCGGAACACCCTTTAAAAGTCTATGGGAGAAATCAAAAGTGCTAATTTTAAAGGCTAATATGCAAGTTATTGTCATAAAAAGTGTTTGGGGACCTGGGTCCTGCCCCAGGGGACATGGATCAATGCAAAAAAAAGTTTTAAAAACGGCCGTTTTTTCAGGAGCAGTGATTTTAATAATACTTAAAGTCAATCAATAAAAGTGTAATATCCCTTTAAATTTCGTACCTGGGGGGTGTCTATAGTGTGCCTGTAAAGGGGCGCATGTTTCCTGTGTTTAGAACAGTCTGACAGCAAAATGACATTTTGAAGGAAAAAACTCATTTAAAACTACCCGCGGCTATTGCATTGCCGACAATACACATAGAAGTTCATTGATAAAAACGGCATGGGAATTCCCCAAAGGGGAACCCCGAACCAAAATTAAAAAAAAAAAATGACGTGGGGGTCCCCCTAAATTCCATACCAGGCCCTTCAGGTCTGGTATGGATATTAAGGGGAACCCCGGCCAAAATTTTAAAAAAAAAATGACGTGGGGTTCCCCCTAAATTCCATACCAGACCCTTCAGGTCTGGTATGGATTTTAAGGGGAACCCCGCGCCAAAAAAAAAAAAAAAAAACGGCGTGGGGTCCCCCCAAAAATCCATACCAGACCCTTATCCGAGCACGCAACCTGGCAGGCCGCAGGAAAAGAGGGGGGGACAAGAGTGCGGCCCCCCCTCCCTCCTGAACCGTACCAGGCCACATGCCCTCAACATTGGGAGGGTGCTTTGGGGTAGCCCCCCAAAACACCTTGTCCCCATGTTGATGAGGACAAGGGCCTCATCCCCACAACCCTGGCCGGTGGTTGTGGGGGTCTGCGGGCGGGGGGCTTATCGGAATCTGGAAGCCCCCTTTAACAAGGTGACCCCCAGATCCCGGCCCCCCCCCTGTGTGAAATGGTAAGGGGGTACATAAGTACCCCTACCATTTCACGAAAAAAGTGTCAAAAATGTTAAAAATGACAAGAGACAGTTTTTGACAATTCCTTTATTTAAATGCTTCTTCTTTCTTCTATCTTGCTTCATCTTCTGGTTCTTCTGGCTCTTCTGGTTCTTCTGGTTCTTCCTCCGGCGTTCTCGTCCAGCATCTCCTCCGCGGCGTCTTCTGTCTTCTTCTCCTCGGGCCGCTCCGCACCCATGGCATGGGGGGGAGGCTCCCGCTCTTCTCTTCTTCTCTTCTTTTCTTCTTTTCTTCTTTTCTTCTCTTCTTCTCTTCTTCCTATTCATTTTCTTCTCCGGGCCGCTCCGCAATCCATGCTGGCATGGAGGGAGGCTCCCGCTGTGTGACGGCGCTCCTCGTCTGACAGTTCTTAAATAACAGAGGGGGGCGGGGCCACCCGGTGACCCCGCCCCCCTCTGACGCACGGTGACTTGACGGGACTTCCCTGTGGCATTCCCCGTGACGTCACAGGGAAGTCCCGTCAAGTCACCGTGCGTCAGAGGGGGGCAGGGTCACCGGGTGGCCCCGCCCCCCTCTGTTATTTAAGAACTGTCAGACGAGGAGCGCCGTCACACAGCGGGAGCCTCCCTCCATGCCAGCATGGATTGCGGAGCGGCCCGGAGAAGAAAATGAAGAAGAAGAGAAGAAAAGAAGAAAAGAAGAAAAGAAGAAGAGAAGAAGAGAAGAAGAGAAGAGCGGGAGCCTCCCCCCCATGCCATGGGTGCGGAGCGGCCCGAGGAGAAGAAGACAGAAGACGCCGCGGAGGAGATGCTGGACGAGAACGCCGGAGGAAGAACCAGAAGAACCAGAAGAGCCAGAAGAACCAGAAGATGAAGCAAGATAGAAGAAAGAAGAAGCATTTAAATAAAGGAATTGTCAAAAACTGTCTCTTGTCATTTTTAACATTTTTGACACTTTTTTCGTGAAATGGTAGGGGTACTTATGTACCCCCTTACCATTTCACACAGGGGGGGGGCCGGGATCTGGGGGTCACCTTGTTAAAGGGGGCTTCCAGATTCCGATAAGCCCCCGCCCGCAGACCCCCACAACCACCGGCCAGGGTTGTGGGGATGAGGCCCTTGTCCTCATCAACATGGGGACAAGGTGTTTTGGGGGGCTACCCCAAAGCACCCTCCCAATGTTGAGGGCATGTGGCCTGGTACGGTTCAGGAGGGAGGGGGGGCCGCACTCTCGTCCCCCCCTCTTTTCCTGCGGCCTGCCAGGTTGCGTGCTCGGATAAGGGTCTGGTATGGATTTTTGGGGGGACCCCACGCCGTTTTTTTTTTTTTTTTTGGCGCGGGGTTCCCCTTAAAATCCATACCAGACCTGAAGGGTCTGGTATGGAATTTAGGGGGAACCCCACGTCATTTTTTTTTTAAATTTTGGCTGGGGTTCCCCTTAATATCCATACCAGACCTGAAGGGCCTGGTATGGAATTTAGGGGGACCCCCACGTCATTTTTTTTTTTTAATTTTGGTTCGGGGTTCCCCTTTGGGGAATTCCCATGCCGTTTTTTATCAATGAACTTCTATGTGTATTGTCGGCAATGCAATAGCCGCGGGTAGTTTTAAATGAGTTTTTTCCTTCAAAATGTCATTTTGCTGTCAGACTGTTCTAAACACAGGAAACATGCGCCCCTTTACAGGCACACTATAGACACCCCCCAGGTACGAAATTTAAAGGGATATTACACTTTTATTGTTTGACTTTAAGCATTATTAAAATCACTGCTCCTGAAAAAACGGCCGTTTTTAAAACTTTTTTTTGCATTGATCCATGTCCCCTGGGGCAGGACCCAGGTCCCCAAACACTTTTTATGACAATAACTTGCATATAAGCCTTGAAAATTAGCACTTTTGATTATTCATGTTCGTGTCCCATAGACTTTAACGGTGTTCGCATGTTCGAACGAACTTTTTTCCTGTTCGCATGTTCTGGTGCGAACCGAACAGGGGGGTGTTCGGCTCATCCCTAGTCTCAAGCATATCTCGCGTGGCGAAAACATCTCCTGCTTGGGTACCACATGCTTGACCAGACATATGTTGACCTGCCATGCAGTTCGTTGGCAAGCGTATCTAAAAGACCCACACCAAAGAACAAAGAGGACCTCTCCTTGCTCCTCATCAGCTGAGATTTCCAACCCCACTATACCTTCAGTCCTCTCTGAGACCTGCACTGAGAGGAATGAAGGTGTAGAATTTAGTGTGTCACAGCCAAGTACTTGTGGGCAATCTGCTTTTGGTACACCGACGTCAGATTGTACCAGGCAAATTTCCCTGCCCCAGCTGCTGCACCGCCGAAAGAAGTTTGCTCCCAGCCATCCACATGCCCAGCGGTTGAATGCTAGCTTGGCAAAATTGCTAGCACTTCATCTGCTACCTTTTCAGTTGGTAGACTCTGCCCCCTTCCGTGAGTTTGTGGAATGGGCGGTTCCTCAGTGGCAGGTACCCAAACGCCACTTTTTCTCACGGAAGGCAATTCCGGCTCTCTACCGGCATGTGGAAGGCAATGTCCATGCCTCGCTGGACAGGGCGGTCAGCGGTAAGGTGCATATTACCGCTGACTCATGGTCCAGCAGGCATGGACAGGGAGGTTACCTACGTTTCACGGCGCATTGGGTGACTCTGCTGGCAGCTGGGAAGGATGCAGGACAAGGTGCAGTAGTGTTGGAGGTTGTTCCGCCACCACGCCTCCAAAATGCTAATGATTGTGACACACCTCTCTCCTCCACCCCCTCCTCTTCTTCTTCCTCCATGGCCTCTTCCTGTGCTTTGTCCTCGGAACCAGCGGTGCTCCGTAGCCGTTCAAGGGGCTACGCAAGTACGCAGGCCAAAAGATGCCATGCGGTGCTTGAGCTGGTGTGCTTGGGGGACAGGAGTCACACTGGGGCAGAGATTCTGTCAGCTCTGCAGGGGCAGGTTCAGAGGTGGTTGACGCCATGCCAACTTAAGGCAGGAATGGTGGTTTGCGACAATGGCACCAACCTCCTCTCTGCCCTCTGACAGGGACAAATGACCCATGTGCCCTGTTTGGCTCACGTACTTAACTTGGTGGTGCAGCGGTTCTTGGGCAGGTACCTGGGCTTACAGGATGTCCTGAGGCAGGCCAGGAAAGTCTGTGTGCATTTCAGCCGGTCATATAATGCCAGTGCATGCCTGACGGACCTCCAAAAGGAGTTTAACCTGCCCAAGAACAGCCTAATCTGTGACATGCCCACCAGGTGGAACTCAATGTTGGCCATGCTGCAGCGGCTGCACACGCAGCAGAGGGCCATCAATGAGTGCCTGTGCGACTATGGCACCAGGACAGGGTCAGGGGAGCTTGTTTTTTTTTCGCCACGCCAGTGGGCCATGATCAGGGATGCATACACTGTCCTGTCACCATTTGAGGAGGCCACGAGGATGGTGAGCAGTGACAGTGCATGCATCAGTGACACTGTCCCCCTTGTCCACGTGTTGGAGCACACGCTGCGTGGAATAATGGACAGGGCACTTGAGGGAGAACAGAGGCAGGAAGAGGAGGATTTCCTTAGCTCTCAAGGCCCCCTTTATCCAGACAGTGTTCCTGCGTGCCCGCCGATCACACAGGAAGAGGACAAGGAGGAGGAGGAGAAAGATTGTGTCAGTATGGAGGTGGAGCCTGGCACTCAGCATCAGCAGCAGTCTTTAAGGGATCAGTCCCAAGAAACACATGCACTTGTACGTGGCTGGGAGGAGGTGGCTGCGGACCATGTTGTCCTTAGTGACCCAGAGGACTCCGGACCGAATGCCTCAGCAAACCTATGCTGCATGGCCTCCCTGATCCTGCAAAGCCTGCGTAAGGATCCTCGTATTCGTGGTATCAAGGAGAAGGACCAATACTGGCTGGTAACCCTCCCTGATCCACGTTACAACGGTAAGGTTGCGGACCTTATCTTGCCATCGCAGAGGGAGCAAAGGATGAAACATAACAAACTCTAGTGGGGAATGTGGCGCTGTTCAAAAGTGAATGAAAAGAATAAACATAAAATGGTATCCCAAAAAAATTTTTTGCGACATATAAGAAATAAATAGTGAGCATACAGTGTGTCAAGTGTATATGCAGCAGGTGTGACTGTTCAAAAGTGAATGAAAATAAAATATATTGTTGCAACATATAAAAAATAGTGAACAAACAGTATGTCAAGTGAAAATGCAACAAATATAAAATACCACGTATTATTATAAAATTAAGTGCAAATGTATATAAGTTAGATTAAAGAGTGAATGGTCCTGGAAAAAATCCTTGCACTCATACCAAATCCATAAATATGTGTATGATGGAAGTGCTGGTATAAAAGAAAAACGCACAGAATATACCAAATAATTTACGTAATAGTGTACCAAAAAATTAGAGATCCAAATAATTTGTCCAAACAAAAACTAAAGTCTTATATATGTAAAAAGGAAGAAAAAAGAAAAAAACAACAAAAAACTGTGAAAAAATGTCTTTGCTTCAAAAAAGATCCCGTGTGAATTTGTAGTGCTAGTTGTGTGATCTTCTCTTCTGGAACCCCCTCTTGTGTCCCCACTTACCGAAGAGCCCAACCCCTGCAGGGGTAATGAGCATATGAATGTAACTCCTCTGGCTGAAATCGATCGGTGTCCCCCTCTGGAATTCCGCGATCTCCTTCCTAGTTGAGTTGCCGCTAGTCTTTCAGAAAGGTCCACAAAAGCGTATCCATATGTATGGAGAAGAGAGGAGCCTCATAGTGTAAATCCAAAAGTTTTTATTGGTTAGCCATTCAGTTTACATTAAAACAAACCAAAAATAAAAGGATGGTATCTGACTCAGAAGTGACACTGCTCTGGCGGCTGGTGAAAAGCCTGTAGCCGGAACAGTAGCGAGGTAGCGGCGTGCGTTCCACCGCCAGACTGCCAGAAACCGGAAGTGAAAAGAACAACAGCTTGCAGCGACATATACGTCGCTGCAAGCTGTTGTTCTTTTCACTTCCGGTTTCTGGCAGTCTGGCGGTGGAACGCACGCCGCTGCCTCGCTACTGTTCCGGCTACAGTTAAGTACACATACGTCGCTGCAAGCTGTTGTTCTTTTCACTTCCGGTTTCTGGCAGTCTGGTGGTGGAACGCACGCCGCTGCCTCGCTACTGTTCCGGCTACAGTTAGTACGCATACTGTAAACCCAAAAAGAAAAATACTGCGCTATCCCTTTAAGTTAAATTTACACACAGGTGTTTAGTGAAAAAACAAAAAACGAAATGGGCCTAAAAACCTCAAAACTGCTGCAACCTCAAATGTGAGACAACCCCCACCTTAATAACTATGCAAATATTAGGCTGCGCTGCCAGTGAATAAACGTGGTCATAATTGATAAAACCAACTGAGTGACAATCAAGCATAAACAAAAAGGAAAAAAATAAAGAATACAATGTCTGCAAAATTTAAATCACATTGATAAAATGATGGTGAAAAAAAAGGGATTGAATGATCGAAAACAATTAGAATGAGTCCATATAATCAGAGAATAAAGTCCTTATGGATACAAAAACTTTATGGATAGAAGGAAAAAGACACCCTTTCTTCGAGTGATGTAAGACATGCAAGAAAAACTGTCTCCCTAAGGAGCGTGATGTTGCAAAGAGTTCCTCCACCTCAAGTAAATAGGCCCCTTACCAGATCCAAAGATCTCCTGTCACAGAGATCTTACACGCAAGTGGCTGTATCCCCCAGCCACTGGGTCTCTGTTAAGGTATATGTCACGGGCCACCGCTCTAGGAAATCAACCTAGTACAGATGTTTCCGCTCCCAATCCACAGGTAAGCAAGAAAAGAGAATACTCCATAGCGTAATACAGTAAAAAACTCTTTAATAAATAAAAGAATAACACTTGCAGTGTATGCAGTAAAAATCGCTTTAAAAATCATTAAGTGCCGGTGTTGTGTCGATGAGTGCCTCCTATCGAATAATGCCTCCTACGTACTGCGCATGTGCAGTGCATGACGTCACGCCAGCTGATTTCCCGATCAGCTGGCTTGGTGTATCAACTGCACATGCGCAGTTCGTCGGATGCATTTTCCGACGGGAGTCACAGAACACAGTGGAGAGGCACAGTGTAGGAGAGGCTAGAGGAGATACTTTGAGCTCCGATTCCCGGGGACCCACTTGGTGAAAACCCACCAAACTTGGCACACTTTTAGGGAACACCGCTGGCTGCATGTGTAAAAAATTTCAGGTTCAGAGAACTGAAGGGCAGCCGGTACCGACTCCCGAAAGTGAGCCGCTTGCTTCATTTTTCCGCTGACAGGAAGAGAACAGTGTAGGAGTGTAGGAGAGGCTCGGGAGATATTTTGAGCTCCTGTATCCGGGGACCCGCTCCATGAAAACCCACCAAACTTGGCACACTTATAGGGAAGACCCATGACTGCAGGTGGAAAAAATTTCGGGTCCAGGAAACTAAAGGGCAGCCGGTACCGAATCCCCAAAGTGGGCCACTCGCTTCATTTTTCTGCCTGGGGGAAAAAATTGGCGAATTTGAGCTCCGGTTTCTGGGGACCCACCGGGTCAAATCCCACCAAATTAGGCACACTTATAGGGGGGGCCCATGGCTATAAGTGTAAGAAATTTTGGGTCCAGGGATCTGAAGGAAGGCCGCTACCGACTCCCCAAAGTAGGCCCCTCACTTAACATGGGAGTCTATGGGGAAACCAGGCAAAATTGTGACGGATTTCACTTATCGCTCAACCATTCGACGACCAAATGGGCTAGCGACATCAAACTTGCACCCCTTTTTCCCAGATATCACAGCTATACCTCATAAAAATGTGGAGGTTCGGGGACCTTTTACCGGGGATTTACCGGGGCCACAATGTTGACCATCTTCACGGTACCGGTGCTCCCTGACCATGGGTTACAAAATTACAAAGCTTGGGGGTGATGTAGAGACACTCTATGGGTACCCCCACACCGAACCGGGGCCCAGTACCCCAACCGGAACCCTCCGGTTACCGGAAAATGGCACTTTGAAACGGTGTAGCTCGGACCCGGTTCACCGGGGAAGGCTCCGGTCGGTCTCATTTGAATATTTCAGGCCTTTTCTACAGAATGGCATCCACTTTCGAGGACCACTGGACCCCTCACAAAACACCGGCAAAGACGTGCACGGCGCTCTCCGGTTCTATGGGTCTTAAAAATACACAGACACCGGGAGGCTGTGGGGATGCTCTTCAGGTACTCACTGGCCAAGTTTGGGGTCCAGGGAACATTTGGCGGGCAGGTAGCACCCTAAAAGGTCAACCGGTAGAAACCGCACATTTAACATTGGAGTCTATGGGAAACTCGGTTAACTTGGGGGGCTGATATTTCCTCGGCTGTTGGGGTTAGGAACACCAAACTTGGCACACTTGTAGGGGAGACGATGCACTACATGTGGTCCACATAGGGGTTCCTAGACTCTAGGGTTGGCTCGTAACCATCTCCCAAAGACGGCACACCTAGGGCGGTAAAACCGGTTCTGCTACTCAGAAAATTCAGACTGGCGTCTACCGGTTGGATGACTTTGAGGGCTCATATCTCCGGAACCCCAAATTTGGTGTGCCGGCTCATGGGATCTAGATCTACAACATATCCAAAGATGACTTTCCTGGAGCCCAAAAAATGCTTGAGTTTGAAAGTTAGGTCGACACAAAGCATGCATGGTGGTTTTCAGAAAAGTCATTTCGGGCACCTTTCGTTCCAGAGACCTCAAATTTGGCCTGCAGCTAGGGGGCCTCTATGAACCCCCAACTACCAAGTTTGAAGTTCCTGTGACCTACGGTTCCGGAGATATGGACCGGTAAAGCAAAAAGTTCATACTGGCCATGGGGCACCAAAGGACCGGTTCCGATCTCGCTACCCCCTCGGCCTTGGTGGGCACCATGGGTCGGTCCCCTTTGGAAGTCCATATCTCCCCAATACTTTGAGCTAGAGACCCCAAATTTGGCAGGTCGGTACCGGTGGATTTTAGACACAAGATCCGGGTATACCGACACTCCTGCAAGCAACCGTGTGGAAGTTTCTCTCCGATTGAGCCCAAAATACCACCCCAGGAAAGAGGGGACTCGTAGTATGCGTTTTTCAACGGGAGGCAATAATCAACACTACACCGGTGTAACGTTGATTATTGCCTCCTGTCAAAAAATGCCTCCTACGTACTGCGCATGCACAGTACGTCACATCACTCCAGCTGATTTCCCGATCAGCTGGCGTGACGTATCGACTGCACATGCACAGTTCGTCATATGCATTTTCCGACGGGAGGCAAGCCACGGGGAGCGTGTGGAGGGAGAGAATCTTAAAGAGGGAGTCCCGCGAAAAATTTTTTAAAAGTCAGCAGCTACAAATACTGCAGCTGCTGACTTTTAAAATAAGGACACTCACCTGTCCCAGGGTCCAGCGATGTCGGCACCCAAGACTGAATCGTCCCTCGGTCCTCGGGTGCTGCCACCGCCATTCTCTATAAGGGAATCAGGAAGTGAAGCGTTGCGGCTTCACTTCCTGGTTCCCTACTGCGCATGCGCCAGTCGCGCTGCGCTTCCTTACTGGTCCCCGCTGCCTCTGGGACCTGTGTGTGTCCCAGCAGACAGCACGGGGGCTAGGGACGGGAGGGGGCACAGACTCCCGTGGGAGTCTACGCCGGAAGTAGGTGCAAATACCTGTCTTAGACAGGTATCTGCACCCCCCTGAATGGTGCCAAATGTGTCACCGGAGGGGTCGGGTTCCGAAAAGCAGAGGTTCAATTTTTGTGTGAACCTCCGCTTTAAATGTAAGATTCTGCCTCGCTCTCTGTGGCGTGACGTATCGACTGGGCATGCACAGTTCGTCGTATGCATTTTTTGACGAGAGGCAAGCCACGGGAGCACGCAGAAAGAGAACACTGACGTAAGAGAGAACTCCACAGGGAACACTGACGTAAGGAAGAACCCCGCTGGCTTAATAACGTCAGCGGCAACACCGCATCCAGCCCCGCCCCCAACACACCCCTAGGCTGCTCTAGAGAAAGGGGGCAAGCGCCATGCATAAGCAGTGTATTTGTCAGGGAAGCTTGGATTGACACAGCGGTGCCAGCCGGAGGGCCAAGGTCTGTGCTTCCAGAGGGGGCGGGGCCCTGAATAGCTATGTATGTGTAAGTGACCTACACTGCAGTTTAAGAAAGCCCATCAGAGATCCCGTTCCCAAGAGCTTGCAATCTATTAAAATGACATACAGTTTATCTATGTTTACTTTTTGTTCTTTTGACAAGTGTGCATGTCAAGCCGTAGCTGTGCTCCCTGGGGATATGCTGATCGCCCATCCGTGCTGCTGCTGGAGGGAGCCCAGGTGACCATAAATGAGCCCTAAAGACTTGGTCATGGTGAGTGACCAAGTCACCAAGTGGTATATCCCCCACACCATCCCATACCCCACTCCATCTCCCCTGAGGACTTAGGACCCTCTAGGCAACTCACCTGGGGACTGGGACCCTCTAGGCCACTCACCTGTGGACAGGGACACCCATTTTCCCTGGGGACTGGGACACCTTCTCACCTGGGGACTGGGACCCCTTCACACCCGGGAACTGGGATCCTATCTCACCTGGAGACAGGGAACCCACCTCCACTAAGAACAGGAACCTGATCACCCTGTGTGTGCCAAACTCACCTCCCTGCCCCTGTGTGTGCCAACCTCACCGTCCTGCCCGATCACTCTGTGGAAGGTGGTCTCTGGTCAGCAGAGTCCCCCCCCCCTCCCACATCAGACTTACCGGCATTTCCCTTTACATCAGAGTCTGCAGGATTCCCCCTTGCAGTGCAAAGGAACTCAGATGTAAAGAAAAATGATGCAGAGCATGATCTAAAGAGGAACTCTGATGTAAGGGGTTCCTAACTACATCAGAGTCTTTACATCAGTGTTCCCCTTTTCATCAGGGTTCACAAAGTTCCCCCTTGCACTGTAAGATTAAAAGGGATGGAGGCCCAGAGACATGTCCAGGGTACACAGAGGAGGCCTCCATCCCTTCTAATCTATCTATCTATCTATCTATCTATCTATCTATCTATCTATCTATCTATCTATCTATCTATCTATCTATCTATCTATCTATCTATCTATCTATCTATCTATCTATCTGGGCCTTCATCCCTTATATACAGTCGTGTAGTGAGAGCACATCCATGTAGGGGAGCACCAAGTGGGTTAAAGTCCTGATAACAGCTGTCACAGGAGGGCCCTCACACAGGACACATGTCAGGCAGGGCGGTGAGGTTGACACACACAGGGTGTTCGGGCAGGACGGTGAGGTTGGCACACACAGGGGCAGGGAGGTGAGTTTGGCACACACAGGGTGATCATGTTCCTGTTCTTAGTGGAGGTGGGTTCCCTGTCCTCAGGGGGGATGGAGGTCCTGTCCCCAGGTGAGAGAGGATCCCAGTCCCCGGGTGAGAAGGGGTCCCTGTCCCCAGGTGAGAAGGTGTCCCAGTCCCCATGGGAGAAGGGGGTCTCAGTCCCCAGGGAAAATGGGTGTCCCTGTCCACAGGTGAGTGGCCTAGAGGGTCCCAGTCCCCAGGTGAGTGGCCTAGAGGGTCCTAAGTCCTCAGGGGAGATGGAGTGGGGTATGGGATGGTGTGGGGGATATACCACTTGGTGACTTGGTCACTCACCATGACCAAGTCTGTAGGGCTCTCATTTATGGTCACCTGGGCTCCCTCCAGCAGCAGCACGGATGGGCAATCAGCATATCCCCAGGGAGCACAGCTACGGCTTGACATGCTCTATCTAAAGCACACTTGTCAAAAGAACAAAGAGTAAACAGAGATAAACTGTATGTCATTTTAATAGATTGCAAGCTCTTGGGAACGGGATCTCTGATGGGCTTTCTTAAACTGCAGTGTAGGTCACTTACACATACATAGCTATTCAGGGACCGCCCCCCTCTGGAAGCACAGACCTTGGCCCTCCCACTAGCACCGCTGTGTCAATCCAAGCTTCCCTGACAAATACACTGCTTATGCATGGCGCTTGCCCCCTTTCTCTAGAGCAGCCTAGGGGTGTGTTGGGGGCGGGGCTGGATACGGTGTTGCCGCTGATGTTATTAAGCCAACGGAGTTCTTCCTTACGTCAGTGTTCCCTGCGGAGTTCTCCCTTACATCAGTGTTCCCTGTGGAGTTCTCTCTTACGTCAGTGTTCCCTGTGGAGTTCTCTCTGACGTCAGTGTTCCCTGTGGAGTTCTCTCTTACGTCAGTGTTCTCTTTCCGCGCGCTCCCGTGGCTTGCCTCTCGTCGAAAAATGCATACGACGAACTGTGCATGCCCAGTCGATACGTCACGCCACAGAGAGCGAGGCAGAATCTTACATTTAAAGTGGATGTTCACACAAAAATTGAACCTCCGCTTTTCGGAACCCGACCTCTCCGGTGACACATTTGGCACCATTCAGGGGGGAGGGGGGTGCAGATACCTGTCTAAGACAGGTATTTGCACCTACTTTCAGCGAAGACTCCCACGGGAGTCTAAGCCCCCTCCCGTCCCCTCCCCCCGTGCTGTCTGCTGGGACACACACAGGTCCCAGAGGCAGCGGGGACCAGTAAGGAAGCGCAGCGAGACTGGCGCATGCGCAGTAGGGAACCAGGAAATGAAGCCGCAACGCTTCACTTCCTGATTCCCTTACAGAGAATGGCGGTGGCAGCACCAGAGGACCGAGGGACGATTCAGTCTCGGGTGCCGACATCGCTGGACCCTGGGACAGGTAAGTGTCCTTATTTTAAAAGTCAGCAGCTGCAGTATTTGTAGCTGCTGACTTTTAAAAAAATTTTCGCAGGACTCCCTCTTTAAGATTCTCTCCCTCCACATGCTCCCTGTGGCTTGCCTCCCGTCGGAAAATGCATATGACGAACTGTGCATGCGCAGTCGATACGTCACGCCAGCTGATCGGGAAATCAGCTGGAGTGATGTGACGTACTGCGCATGAGAGTCGGTCTACCCGGGTCTTGTGTCTAAAATGCACCGGTACCGACCTGCCAAATTTGGGTTCTCTAGCTCAAAGTATGGGGGAGATATGGACTTCCAAAGGGGAACGACCCATGGTGCCCACCAAGGCCGAGGGGGCAGCGAGATCGGAATTGGTGCCCCATGGCCAGTATGAACTTTTCGCTTTACCGGTCCATATCTCCGGAACCGTAGGTCACAGGAACTTCAAACTTGGCAGTTGGGGGTTCAAAGAGGCCCCCTAGGGGCAGGCCAAATTTGAGGTCTCTGAAACGAAAGGTGCCCGAAATGACTTTTCTGAAAACGACCATGCATGCTTTGTGTCGACCTAACTTTCAAACTCAAGCATTTTTGGGCTCCAGGAAAGTCATCTTCCGAACCGTTTGAGCTAGGAGTCCAATTTTTGTATATGTTGTAGATCTAGATCCCATGAGTCGGCACACCAAATTTGGGGTTCCGGAGATAGAAGTCCTCAAAGTCATCCGACCGGTAGAGGCCAGAACCTAAGTCCGAATTTTCTGGGTAGCAGAACTGGTTTTACCGCCCTAGGGGTTCTGTCTTTTGGAGACAGTTACGGGCCAACCATAATGTCTAGGAACCCCAAATTTGGATCACATGTAGTGCATCGTCTCTCCTAGAAGTGTGCCAAGATTGGTGTTCCTAACCCCAACACCTGAGGAAATATTAGCCCCCCAATTTGACTGAGTTTCCCATAGACTCCAATGTTAAATGTGCGTTTTCTACCGGTTGACCTTTTGGGGTGTCACCGGCCCGCCAAACGTTCCCTGGACCCCAAACTTGGCCAGGAGGTACCTGAAGAGCATCCCCACAGACTCCTGGTGTCGCTGTATTTTTACGACCCATAGAACCAGAGAGCGCCGCGCACGTTTTTGCCGGTGTTTTGTGAGGGGTTCACTGGTCCCCTAAAGTGGAAGGGGGTGCCATTCCGTAGAAAAGGCCTGAAATATTCAAATGAGACCTACCGGAGCCTTTCCCGGTGAACCGGGTCCAAGCTACACCATTTCAAAGTGCCATTTTCCAGTTACCGGAAGGTTCTGGTTGGGGTACCGGGCCCCGTTTGGGTGTGGCGGTACCCATAGAGTGTCTCTACTTCACCCCCAAGCTTTGTGATTTTGTGACCCATGGTCAGGGAGCACCGGTACCGTGAAGATGGTCAACATTGTGGCCCCGGTAAATCCCCGGTAAAAGGTCCCCGAACCTCAACATTTTTATGAGGTGCAGCTGCGCTATCTGGGAAGAAGGGGTGCAAGTTTAGTGTCGCTAGGCCATTCGGTCATAGAATGGTTCAGCGATAAGTCAAATCCGCCACAATTTGGCCTGGTTTTCCCATAGACTCCCATGTTAAGTGAGGGGCCTATTTTGGGGAGTCGGTAGCGGCCTTCCTTCATTTCCCTGTACCCGAAATTGCTTGCACTTGTAGTCATGGCTCTCTCCTACAAGTGTGCCAAGTTTAGTGTGATTTGACTCGGTGGGTCCTCGGAAACCGGAGCTCAAAGTTGCCCCAATATCGGCAGTTTTTCCCCTAGGCTGCAAAGTGAAGCGAGGTGTGCTGTCTTTGGGAGATGGTTACGGGCCAACTGTAGGATCTAGGAACCCCAAATTTGAATCACAAATAGTGCATCGTCTTCCCTACAAGTGTGCCAAGATTGGTGTTCCTAACCCCAACAGTCAAGGAAATATTAGCCCCCCAATTTGACTGAGTTTCCCATAGACTCCAATGTAAAATGTGCGTTTTCTACCAGTTGACCTTTTGGGGTGTCAGCGGCCCGCCAAACGTTCCCTGGACCCCAAACTTGGCCAGTGAGTACCTGAAGAGTATCACCACAGCCTCCCGGTGTCAGTGTATTTTTAAGACCCATAGAACCGGAGAGCGCAGCGCACGTCTTTGCCTGTGTTGTGTGAGGGGGCCTGTCTTTGTCTTTGCCTGTGTTGTGTGAATTTCACTTATCGCTCAACCATTCGATGACCGAATGGGCTAGCGACACTAAACTTGCACCCCTTCTTCCCAGATAGCGCAGCTGCACCTCATAAAAATTTTGAGGTTCGGGGACCTTTTACCGGGGCCAAAATGTTGACCGTTTTCACGGTACCGGTGCTCCCTGACCATGGGTCACAAAATCACAAAGCTTGGGGGTGAAGTAGAGACACTCTATGGGTACCCCCACACCGAACCGGGATCCAGTACCCCAACCGGAACCTTCCGGTAACCGGCAAATGGCACTTTGAAATGGTGTAGCTTGGACCCGGTTCACCGGGAAAGGCTCCGGTAGGTCTCATTTGAATATTTCAGGCCTTTTCTACGGAATGGCACCCCCTTCCACTTTAGGGGACCAGTGGACCCCTCACAAAACACCGGCAAAAACGTGCGCGGCGCTCTCTGGTTCTATGGGTCGTAAAAATACAGCGACACCAGGAGTCTGTGGGGATGCTCTTCAGGTACCTCCTGGCCAAGTTTGGGGTCCAGGGAACGTTTGGCGGGCCGCTGACACCCCAAAAGGTCAACCGGTAGAAAACGCACATTTAACATTGGAGTCTATGGGAAACTCAGTCAAATTGGGGGGCTAATATTTCCTTAGGTGTTGGGGTTAGGAACACCAATCTTGACACACTTGTAGGGAAGACGATGCACTATTTGTGATTCAAATTTGGGGTTCCTAGATCCTACAGTTGGCCCGTAACCGTCTCCCAAAGACAGCACACCTCGCTTCACTTTGCAGCCTAGGGGAAAAACTGCCGATATTGGGGCAACTTTGAGCTCCGGTTTCCGAGGACCCACTGAGTCAAATCACACTAAACTTGGCACACTTGTAGGAGAGAGCCATGACTACAAGTGCAAGCAATTTCGGGTACAGGGAAACGAAGGAAGGCCGCTACCGACTCCCCAAAATAGGCCCCTCACTTAACATGGGAGTCTATGGGAAAACCAGGCCAAATTGTGGCGGATTTGACTTAACGCTGAACCATTCGATGACCGAATGGCCTAGTGACACTAAACTTGCACCCCTTCTTCCCAGATAGCGCAGCTGCACCTCATAAAAATGTTGAGGTTCGGGGACCTTTTACCGGGGATTTACCGGGGCCACAATGTTGACCATCTTCACGGTACCGGTGCTCCCTGACCATGGGTCACAAAATCACAAAGCTTGGGGGTGAAGTAGAGACACTCTATGGGTACCCCCACACCCAAACGGGGCCCGGTACCCCAACCAGAACCTTCCGGTAACCGGAAAATGGCACTTTGAAATGGTGTAGCTTGGACCCGGTTCACCGGGAAAGGCTCCGGTAGGTCTCATTTAAATATTTCAGGCCTTTTCTATGGAATGGCACCCCCTTCCACTTTAGGGGACCAGTGGACCCCTCACAAAACACCGGCAAAAACGTGCGTGGCGCTCTCTGGTTCTATGGGTCGTAAAAATACAGCGACACCAGGAGTCTGTGGGGATGCTCTTCAGGTACTTACTGGCCAAGTTTGGGGTCCAGGGAACATTTGGCGGGCTGCTGACACCCCAAAAGGTCAACCGGTAGAAAACGCACATTTAACATTGGAGTCTATGGGAAACTCAGTCAAATTGGGGGGCTAATATTTCCTTGACTGTTGGGGTTAGGAACACCAATCTTGGCACACTTGTAGGGAAGACGATGCACTATTTGTGATTCAAATTTGGGGTTCCTAGATCCTACAGTTGGCCCGTAACCATCTCCCAAAGACAGCACACCTCGCTTCACTTTGCAGCCTAGGGGAAAAACTGCCGATATTGGGGCAACTTTGAGCTCCGGTTTCCGAGGACCCACTGAGTCAAATCACACTAAACTTGTCACACTTGTAGGAGAGAGCCATGACTACAAGTGCAAGCAATTTCGGGTACAGGGAAACGAAGGAAGGCCGCTACCGACTCCCCAAAATAGGCCCCTCACTTAACATGGGAGTCTATGGGAAAACCAGGCCAAATTGTGGCGGATTTGACTTAACGCTGAACCATTCGATGACCGAATGGCCTAGTGACACTAAACTTGCACCCCTTCTTCCCAGATAGCGCAGCTGCACCTCATAAAAATGTTGAGGTTCGGGGACCTTTTACCGGGGATTTACCGGGGCCACAATGTTGACCATCTTCACGGTACCGGTGCTCCCTGACCATGGGTCACAAAATCACAAAGCTTGGGGGTGAAGTAGAGACACTCTATGGGTACCCCCACACCCAAACGGGGCCCGGTACCCCAACCAGAACCTTCCGGTAACCGGAAAATGGCACTTTGAAATGGTGTAGCTTGGACCCGGTTCACCGGGAAAGGCTCCGGTAGGTCTCATTTAAATATTTCAGGCCTTTTCTATGGAATGGCACCCCCTTCCACTTTAGGGGACCAGTGGACCCCTCACAAAACACCGGCAAAAACGTGCGTGGCGCTCTCTGGTTCTATGGGTCGTAAAAATACAGCGACACCAGGAGTCTGTGGGGATGCTCTTCAGGTACTTACTGGCCAAGTTTGGGGTCCAGGGAACATTTGGCGGGCTGCTGACACCCCAAAAGGTCAACCGGTAGAAAACGCACATTTAACATTGGAGTCTATGGGAAACTCAGTCAAATTGGGGGGCTAATATTTCCTTGACTGTTGGGGTTAGGAACACCAATCTTGGCACACTTGTAGGGAAGACGATGCACTATTTGTGATTCAAATTTGGGGTTCCTAGATCCTACAGTTGGCCCGTAACCATCTCCCAAAGACAGCACACCTCGCTTCACTTTGCAGCCTAGGGGAAAAACTGCCGATATTGGGGCAACTTTGAGCTCCGGTTTCCGAGGACCCACTGAGTCAAATCACACTAAACTTGTCACACTTGTAGGAGAGAGCCATGACTACAAGTGCAAGCAATTTCGGGTACAGGGAAACGAAGGAAGGCCGCTACCGACTCCCCAAAATAGGCCCCTCACTTAACATGGGAGTCTATGGGAAAACCAGGCCAAATTGTGGCGGATTTGACTTATCGCTGAACCATTCGATGACCGAATGGCCTAGCGACACTAAACTTGCACCCCTTCTTCCCAGATAGCGCAGCTGCACCTCATAAAAATGTTGAGGTTCGGGGACCTTTTACCGGGGATTTACCGGGGCCACAATGTTGACCATCTTCACGGTACCGGTGCTCCCTGACCATGGGTCACAAAATCACAAAGCTTGGGGGTGAAGTAGAGACACACTATGGGTACCCCCACACCCAAACGGGGCCCGGTACCCCAACCAGAACCTTCCAGTAACCGGAAAATGGCACTTTGAAATGGTGTAGCTTGGACCCGGTTCACCGGGAAAGGCTCCGGTAGGTCTCATTTGAATATTTCAGGCCTTTTCTACGAAATGGCACCCCCTTCCACTTTAGGGGACCAGTGGACCCCTCACAAAACACCGGCAAACACGTGCGCAGCGCTCTCTGGTTCTATGGGTCGTAAAAATACAACGACACCAGGAGTCTGTGGGGATGCTCTTCAGGTACTCACTGGCCAAGTTTGGGGTCCAGGGAACGTTTGGCGGGCCGGTGACACCCCAAAAGGTCAACTGGTAGAAAACGCACGTTTAACATTGGAGTCTATGGGAAACTCAGTCAAATTGGGGGGCTAATATTTCCTCAGGTGTTGGGGTTAAGAACTTAACACACGTGTAGGGGAGACAATGCTCTACATGTGATCCAAATTTGGGGTTCCTAGACGCTACGGTTGGCCCGTAACCATCTCCCAAAGACGGCACCCCTCGCTTCACTTTGCCTCCTAGGGGAAAAACTGCCGATATTGGGGTGACTTTGAGCTCCAGTTTCCGGGGACTCACCAAGTCAAATCACACCAAACTTGGCACACTTGTAGGGGGGAGCCATGGCTACACGTGGAAGAAATTTCGGGTACAGGGAACCAAAGGCAGGCCGGTACTGACTCCCCAAATTAGGCCCCTCGCTTAACATGGGAATCTATGGGAAAATCAGGCCAAATTGTGGCGAATGTCACTTATCGCTCAACCATTCGAGGACCGAATGGGCTAGTGACACTAAACTTGCACCCCTTCTTCCCAGATAGCACAGCTGCACCTCATAAAAATTTTGAGGTTCGGGGACCTTTTACCGGGGATTTACCGGGGCCAAAATGTTGACCATATTCACAGTACCGGTGCTCCCTGACCATGGGTCACAAAATTACAAAACTTAGGGGTGATGTAGAAGCATTCTAAAGGGTACCCCCACACCAACCCGGGGCCCAGTACCCCAACCGGAACCTTACAGTAACTGGAAAATGGTAATTTGAAACGGTTAAGCTCGGATCCGGTTAACCCTAGAAAGCTCAGGGGGGTCTCATTATAATATTTCAAGCCTTTTCCACGGTATGGCACCCCTCACGACTTTAGAGGACTGGTGGCCCCCTCACACAACACCGGCAAAGACGTGCGTGCCGCTCTCTGGTTCTATGGGTCTTAAAAATACACCGACACTGGGAGGCTGCTCTTCGGGTACTCACTGGCCAAGTTTGGGGTCCAGGGAATGTTTGGCGGGCCGTTGGCACCCCAAAGGGTCAACCGGTAGAAACCGCACATTTAACATTTGAGTCTATGGGAAACTCGGTCAACCTGGGGGGCTATTTCCTCAGATGTTGGGGTTAGGAACACTAATCTTGGCACACTTCTAGGGGAGACGATGCACTATATGTGATCCAAATTTGGGGTTCCTAGACCCTATGGTTGGCCCGTAACCGTCTCCCAAAGTTGGCACCCCTAAGGCAGTAAAACCGGTTCTGCTACCCAGAAAATTCGGAGTTAGGTTATGGCCTCTAGCGGTCTGATGACTTTGAGGACTCCTATCTCCGGAACCCCAAATTTGGTGTGCCGACTCATGGGATCTAGATCTACAACATATCCAAAAATTGGACTCCTAGCTCAAACGGTTAGGAAGATGACTTTCCTGGAGCCCAAAAAATGCTTGAGTTTGAAAGTTAGGTCGACACCAAGCATGCATGGTGGTTTTCAGAAAAGTCATTTCGGGCACCTTTTGTTCCAGAAACCTCAAATTTGGCCTGCAGCTAGGGGGCCTCTATGAACCCCCAACTACAAAGTTTGAAGTTCCTGTGACCTACGGTTCCAGAGATATGGGCCGGTAAAGCGAAAAGTTCAGACCGGCCATGGGGCACCAAGGGACCTTTTTTCCGATCTCGCTGCCCCCTCGGCCTTGGTGGCACCATGGGTCGGTCCCCTTTGGAAGTCCATATCTCCCCCATACTTTGAGCTAGAGACCCCAAATTTGGCAGGTCGATATGGTCTTCCAAAGGGGTACCGACCCATGGTGCCCACCAAGGCCGAGGAGGCAGCGAGATCGGAACCGATCCCTTGGTGCCCCATGGCCGGTCTGAACTTTTCGCTTTACAGGTCCATATCTCCGGAACCGTAGGTCACAGGAACTTCAAACTTGGTAGTTGGGGGTTCATAGAGGCCCCCTAGCTGCAGGCCAAATTTGAGGTCTCTGGAACGAAAGGTGCCCGAAATGACTTTTCTGAAAACCACCATGCATGCTTTGTGTCGACCTAACTTTCAAACTCAAGCATTTTTTGGGCTGCAGGAAAGTCATCTTCTGAACCGTTTGAGCTAGGAGTCCAATTTTTGGATATGTTGTAGATCTAGATCCCATGAGCCAGCACACCAAATTTTGGGTTCTGGAGATATGAGCCCTCAAAGTCATCTGACCGATAGACGCCAGAACCTAAATCTGAATTTTCTGAGTAGCAGAACTGGTTTTACCGCCCTAGGGGTGCCGTCTTTGGGAGATGGTAACGGGCCAACCGTAGGGTCTAGGAACCCCAATGTGGACCACATGTAGTGCATCGTCTCCCCTACAAGTGTGCCAAGTTTGGTGTTCCTAACCCCAACAGCCGAGGAAATATAAGCCCCCCAAGTTGACTGAGTTTCCCATAGACTACAATGTAAAATGTGCGGTTTCTACCGGTTGACCTTTTGGGGTGCCACCGGCCCGCCAAACGTTCCCTGGACCCCAAACTTGGCCAGTGAGTACCTAAAAAGCATCCCCACAGCCTCCCGGTGTCTGTGTATTTTTAAGACCCATAGAACCAGAGAGCGCCATGCACGTCTTTGCCGGTGTTTTGTGAGGGGTCCAGTGGTCCTCGAAAGTGGATGCCATTCTGTAGAAAAGGCCTGAAATATTCAAATGAGACCTACCGGAGCCTTCCACGGTGAACCGGGTCCGAGCTACACCGTTTCAAAGTGGCATTTTCCGGTAACTGGAGGGTTCCGGTTGGGGTACCGGGCCCCGGTTTGGTGTGGGGGTAGACGGTCAACATTGTTGCCCCGGTAAATCCCCGGTAAAAGGTCCCCGAACCTCCACATTTTTATGAGGTATAGCTGTGATATTTGTGAAAAAGGGGTGCAAGTTTGGTGTCGCTAGGCCATTCGGTCGTCGAATGGTTGAGCGATAAGTGAAATCCGTCACAATTTTGCCTGGTTTCCCCATAGACTCCCATGTTAAGTGAGGGGCCTACTTTGGGGAGTCGGTACTGGCTTTCCTTTGGTTGCCTGGAGCTGGAATTTTTTGAACGTATAGTCATGGCTCTCCACTATAAGTGTGCCAAATTTGGTGGGATTTGACCCAGTGGGTCCCCAGAAACCGGAGCTCAAATTCGCCCATTTTTTCCCCCAGGCGGAAAAATGAAGCGAGTGGCCCACTTTGGGGATTCGGTACCGGCTGCCCTTTAGTTTCCTGGACCCGAAATTTTTTCCACCTGCAGACATGGGTCTTCCCTATAAGTGTGCCAAGTTTGGTGGGTTTTCATGGAGCGGGTCCCCGGATACAGGAGCTCAAAATATCTCCCGAGCCTCTCCTACACTCCTACACTGTTTTCTTTCTGCCAGCGGAAAAATGAAGCAAGCGGCTCACTTTCGGGAGTCGGTACCGGCTGCCGTTCGGTTCCCTGGACCCAAAATTTCTACCACATACAGCCAGCGGTGTTCCCTAAAAGTGTGCCAAGTTTGGTGGGTTTTCACCAAGTGGGTCCCCGGGAATCGGAGCTCAAAGTATCTCCTCTAGCCTCTCCTGCACTGTGCCTCTCCACTGTGTTCTGTGACTCCCGTCGGAAAATGCATCCGACGAACTGCGCATGTGCAGTCTTACGTCATGCCAGCTGATAGGGGAATCAGCTGGTGTGACGTAGTGGATGCATTATTCGACGGGAGGCACTAATCGACAAGACACCGGCTTCAGCTGCTGCCCGTTCCTTCCGGGTTCAGCGTGGTATGGTGGTAACGTCAGCACGCCGCTCCTCCCTACGCCGTTTCAACAAAGCTGTCGTCTTCCTTCACCCCAGGAAGACGACAGTTTGTTGAAACGGCGTAGGGAGGAGCGGCGTGCTGACGTTACCACCATACCACGCTGAACCCGGAAGGAACGGGCAGCAGCTGAAGCCGGCCGGCACTTAATGATTTTTAAAGCGATTTTTACTGCATACACTGTAAGTGTTATTCTTTTATTTATTAAAGAGTTTTTTACTGTATTACGCTATGGAGTATTCTCTTTTCTTGCTTACCTGTGGATTGGGAGCGGAAACATCTGTACTAGGTTGATTTCCTAGAGCGGTGGCCCGTGACATATACCTTAACAGAGACCCAGTGGCTGGGGGATACAGCCACTTGCGTGTAAGATCTCTGTGACAGGAGATCTTTGGATCTGGTAAGGGGCCTATTTACTTGAGGTGGAGGAACTCTTTGCAACATCACGCTCCTTAGGGAGACAGTTTTTCTTGCATGTCTTACATCACTCGAAGAAAGGGTGTCTTTCTCCTTCTATCCATAAAGTTTTTGTATCCATAAGGACTTTATTCTCTGATTATATGGACTCATTCTAATGCCGCGTACACACGGTCGGACTTTCCGGCATACTTGGTCCGGCGGACCAGAGTGTGCCGGACAATCCGCCCGTGTGTAGGCACCGGCGGACTTTTCCGGCGGACTTTTTCCCAAAAGCCCGCCGGACCTAGATTTGAAGAAAGTTCTAAATCTTTCCGCCGGACTCAGTTTCGGGCGGAAAGTCGGCTCGTGTGTGTGCTGGTCCGACGGAAAGCCCGCTCGTGTGTAGGCTGGTCCGACGGACCAGATGCAACACGAGGGCAGGGTATTGCATCTCACGCTCGCTGCAATAGGAAAAACAAATTTTCCTATTGCGGCGAGCGCGGGGCATACCAGGCTCTTAGGTCTGGTATGGATTATAAAGGGAAGCCCCTACGCCGAAAAAAACGGCGTGGGGTCCCCCCTAAAATCCATACCAGACCCCGATCCGAGCACGCAGCCTGGCCGGTCAGGAAAGGGGGTGGGGACGAGCGAGCGCCCCCCCCCCCTGAACCGTACCAGGCCGCATGCCCTCAACATGGGGGTGGGTGCTTTGGGGGAGGGGGGCGCCCTGCGCCCCCCCCCCCAAAGCACCTTGTCCCCATGTTGATGAGGACAAGGGCCTCTTCCCGACAACCCTGGCCGTTGGTTGTCGGGGTCTGCGGGCGGGGGCTTATCGGAATCTGGGAGCCCCCTTTAATAAGGGGGCCCCCAGATCCCGGCCCCCCACCCTATGTAAATGAGTATGGAGTACATGGTACCCCTACCCATTTACCTAGGAAAAAAGTGTAAGTAATAAAACACACTACACAGGTTTTTAAAATATTTTATTAAACAGCTCCGGGGGGGGGATCTTCCTCCGGCTTCGGGGGTCTTCTTCCGGCTTCGGGGGTCCCTCCGCTTCATCTTCTCCCGGCGTCCGGTTGGTTCTTCTCCGCTCTCTTCTCCCGGTGTTCCTGTTCTTCGGCCGGCTCCTCTGCTGTCTTCAAGTAGCTCTCTTGCCAGCAGAGGTCCGGACTTCTGGGCTTCTGGGCTTCTGGGCTTCTGGGCTTCTGGGCTTCTCTTCCCCAGATGTTGACACGACGCTCTCTCCTGCTGGACTGCTCTCCGAGGGCTGCGTTGTGACTTATATAGGCGGAGACCCCGCCCCCTTTTGATGTCACAGTCCCTGGGCATGCTGGGACTGTGACGTTTTAGGGGGCGTGGTCACGGGGTCTCCGCCTATATAAGTCACAACGCAGCCCTCGGAGAGCAGTCCAGCAGGAGAGAGCGTCGTGTCAACATCTGGGGAAGAGAAGCCCAGAAGCCCAGAAGCCCAGAAGTCCGGACCTCTGCTGGCAAGAGAGCTACTTGAAGACAGCAGAGGAGCCGGCCGAAGAACAGGAACACCGGGAGAAGAGAGCGGAGAAGAACCAACCGGACGCCGGGAGAAGATGAAGCGGAGGGACCCCCGAAGCCGGAAGAAGACCCCCGAAGCCGGAGGAAGATCCCCCCCCCGGAGCTGTTTAATAAAATATTTTAAAAACCTGTGTAGTGTGTTTTATTACTTACACTTTTTTCCTAGGTAAATGGGTAGGGGTACCATGTACCCCATACTCATTTACATAGGGTGGGGGGCCGGGATCTGGGGGCCCCCTTATTAAAGGGGGCTCCCAGATTCCGATAAGCCCCCGCCCGCAGACCCCGACAACCAACGGCCAGGGTTGTCGGGAAGAGGCCCTTGTCCTCATCAACATGGGGACAAGGTGCTTTGGGG
Organism: Aquarana catesbeiana; assembly: GCF_042186555.1. Classification (NCBI taxonomy): domain Eukaryota; kingdom Metazoa; phylum Chordata; class Amphibia; order Anura; family Ranidae; genus Aquarana; species Aquarana catesbeiana. Next base: position 25,210,640 of record NC_133332.1, read on the forward strand.
GGGGGGCGCAGGGCGCCCCCCTCCCCCAAAGCACCCACCCCCATGTTGAGGGCATGCGGCCTGGTACGGTTCAGGAGGGGGGGGGGGGGGGCGCTCGCTCGTCCCCACCCCCTTTCCTGACCGGCCAGGCTGCGTGCTCGGATCGGGGTCTGGTATGGATTTTAGGGGGACCCCACGCCGTTTTTTCGGCGTAGCGGGGTTCCCCTTTATAATCCATACCAGACCTAAGGGCCTGGTATGCCCCGCGACGGGGCTAGTAAGGTGTCAATCTCGCCGATAAAAGCGGCAAGATTGACATCCTTTTCTAGTCCCGTCGCACCTGAGTCACGTTCAAAATGAACGGACTTGTCCGTGTGTGGGCAAGTCCGTTCATTCTGAAAGTCCGCCGGAACTCCGGCGAAAGTCCGTCGGAAAGACGGGCGGACTTAGCCCGCCGGAAAGTCCCGGCGTGTGTGGGCAAGTCCGTCCGTTTTAAAGTCCGGCGCACCTGGCGGACAAAGTCCGTCGGAAAGTGTGCCGGACCAAGTAGGATAGAAAGTCCGCTCGTGTGTACGCGGCATAATTGTTTTCGATCATTCAATCCCTTTTTTTTCACCATCATTTTATCAATGTGATTTAAATTTTGCAGACATTGTATTCTTTATTTTTTTCCTTTTTGTTTATGCTTGATTGTCACTCAGTTGGTTTTATCAATTATGACCACGTTTATTCACTGGCAGCGCAGCCTAATATTTGCATAGTTATTAAGGTGGGGGTTGTCTCACATTTGAGGTTGCAGCAGTTTTGAGGTTTTTAGGCCCATTTCATTTTTTGTTTTTTCACTAAACACCTGTGTGTAAATTTAACTTAAAGGGATAGCGCAGTATTTTTCTTTTCGGGTTTACAGTATGCGTACTAACTGTAGCCGGAACAGTAGCGAGGCAGCGGCGTGCGTTCCACCACCAGACTGCCAGAAACCGGAAGTGTAACGGACAGCTTGCAGCGACGTATGCGTACTTAACTGTTCCCGGAACAGTAGCGAGGCAGCGGCGTGCGTTCCACCGCCAGACTGCCAGAAACCGGAAGTGAAAAGAACAACAGCTTGCAGCGACGTATGCGTACTAACTGTAGCCGGAACAGTAGCGAGGCAGCGGCGTGCGTTCCACCGCCAGACTGCCAGAAACCGGAAGTGAAAAGAACAACAGCTTGCAGCGACGTATATGTCGCTGCAAGCTGTTGTTCTTTTCACTTCCGGTTTCTGGCAGTCTGGCGGTGGAAGGCATGCCGCTGCCTCGCTACTGTTCCGGCTACAGGCTTTTCACCAGCCGCCAGAGCAGTGTCACTACTGAGTCAGATACCATCCTTTTATTTTTGGTTTGTTTTAATGTAAACTGAATGGCTAACCAATAAAAACTTTTGGATTTACACTATGAGGCTCCTCTCTTCTCCATACATATGGATACGCTTTTGTGGACCTTTCTGAAAGACTAGCGGCAACTCAACTAGGAAGGAGATCGCGGAATTCCAGAGGGGGACACCGATCGATTTCGGCCAGAGGAGTTACATTCATATGCTCATTACCCCTGCAGGGGTTGGGCTCTTCGGTAAGTGGGGACACAAGAGGGGGTTCCAGAAGAGAAGATCACACAACAAGCACTACAAATTCACACGGGATCTTTTTTGAAGCAAAGACATTTTTTCACAGTTTTTTGTTGTTTTTTTCTTTTTTCTTCCTTTTTACATATATAAGACTTTAGTTTTTGTTTAGACAAATTATTTGGATCTCTAATTTTTTGGTACACTATTACGTCAATCATTTGGTATATTCTGTGCGTTTTTCTTTTATACCAGCACTTCCATCATACACATATTTATGGATTTGGTATGAGTGCAAGGATTTTTTCCAGGACCATTCACTCTTTAATCTAACTTATATACATTTGCACTTAATTTTATAATAATACGTGGTATTTTATATTTGTTGCATTTTCACTTGACACACTATTTTTTATATGTTGCAACAATATATTTTATTTTCATTCACTTTTGAACAGTCACACCTGCTGCATATACACTTGACACACTGTATGCTCACTATTTATTTCTTACATGACGCAAAAAAAATGTTTGGGATACCATTTTATGTTTATTCTTTTCATTCACTTTTGAACAGCGCCACATTCCCCACTAGAGTTTGATAGTCCTTTTGGATTTCACCTCAGTGTTTTTCCATTTTTTGGGGGGGGCTGCAGTTCTATTTGTTTATTTGTCCTAAGCGCGGAATATTTGAGTTTGTGAGAGGATGAAACATCTTCAGGAGGCCTTGCAGAAAGGTCTGTGCAACGCATTCCCAGAGACTGGGAGGTTACAAACTCCTGTTTCTGGACAACGTGTTGCTGAGGCTTCGGTCAGTCAAAGAAGGAGCGGTGGAGAAGGTGGCCGTCTGACCGATGCGTTCAGACAATTTTTTGGTCCGCAGCCCCAAGGTATGATCGGTTCCAGCAACCATCGCCAGTGTCTGTTTTACATGGTGCAGGAATACCTAGGGGCAAGATCAAACTTGGACACCTTTCCCACCGAAAATCCTCTGGGTTACTGGGTCTTGAGGATGGATCACTGGCCAGAGCTTGCACAGTATGCAATTGAGCTACTGGCCTGTCCTGCATCCAGCGTTCTTTCGGAACGCACATTCAGTGCTGCTGGAGACGTGGTAACCGATCACAGGGTGCATCTGTCCACCGACTCGGTCGATCGACTGACCTTCATAAAAATTAATCAGTCTTGGATCACCACCAGCTACCAAGCACCTGATGCTGATGTAACCGAATAATTTTTTTTGAAATCTCGGATCCCTTCAAAGACTGCCTATGCTGATGCTGAGTGACTATCCCTGAGTAATTATCCTCTTCCTCCTCAATGATCACGCTGATAGCTTGTAAGAACATTTTTGGTTCTGGGCGCCACCACCAGTGCCTAATACCACTACCAATGCAATACTTTGCAGCAGGGCTTGTTCCTGCGTTCCAACTAGAGTGTCTGTGAGGGGTTGCAGTGTTGTGGCACCAGCACCAGTGCCTAAGACCCAATTTTTCTGCCCCTGTTTAACAGGGGCGTGTAATTACAATTTTTGATGCAATACTTTGCAGCAGGGCTCGTTCCTGCGTTCCAACCAGAGTGTCTGTGAGAGTTTTCAGTGTTGTGGCACCAGCACCAGTGCCTAAGGCCCAATTTTTCAGCCCTTGTTTAACAGGGGCGTGTAATTACAATTTTTGATGCAATACTTTGCAGCAGGGCTCGTTCCTGCGTTCCAACTAGAGTGTCTGCGAGGGGTTGCAGTGTTGTGGCACCAGCACCAGTGCCTAAGGCCCAATTTTTCAGCCCCTGTTCAACAGGGGCATGTAATTACAATTCTTGATCTAATATTTCACAGCAGGGCCCATTTCTGCACCCACCAAGAGCGAGTGAGGACTTACAGTGTTGTGGCACCAGCACCACCACCATCACCAAAGGCCCAATTTTTCTGCCCCTGTTCAACAGGGGCATGTAATTACAATTCTTGATCTAATATTTCACAGCAGGGCCCTGTGAGGGCTTACAGTGTTGTGGCCACAACAACACCTAAGGCCCAAATTTCTGCTGAGTATATAGGGCAGGCCCCTACTTTCAAACATCTAACTTACAAACGACTCCTACTTGCAAACGGAAGGAGACAACAGGAAGTGAGATTAAATCTACCCCTAGGAAGAGAAATTCTCTCCTGTAAGAGTTAATATGGGAAAAACATTTCTCCTTTCCACTGATGCTTTCCAATCTTTGTTCCACAAAAAAACACAAATTTTCAAAAAACATTTGTCATTGGGACAAAAAGAGAGGTGAAATCTTCTGAAGAGGAGGAAAGACAGTAAAACAAATGTCACAGGGGTGATAACCCTTCCCTATGTTTTCCAAAAAGCTTAAAAAAGATTTTTTGGCTGGAGCTAAACACGTTAAAAATGTACCCGTTCAAAATTACAAACAGATTCTATTTAACAACAAACCTACAGTCCCTGTCTTGTTTGCACCGCCTGTATACTGCTGTTCAGAGTATATAGGGCCTGGTGGCCCCACACCTTTCCTTATTTTAATTTGGGTGTGGGGTTCCCCTTAATATCCATACAAGACCCAAAGGGCCTGGTAATGGACTGGGGGGTACCCATGCCGTTTGTCTCACTGATTTTCATCCATATTGCCAGGACCCGACATTACATTAAACCCGCAAGCAGTTTTAAATGAGATTTTTTCCTTTAAAAATGACATTTGGTGCAGGGACTGTTCTAAACACAGGAAACACGCGCCACTTTACAGGCATACTATAGACACCCCCAGGTACGATATTTAAAAGAATATTTCACTTTTTTTTACTTTAAGCATCATTAAAATCACTGCTCCCGAAAAAACGGCCGTTTTTAAAAGTTTTTTTTGCATTGATACATGTCCCCTGGGGTGGGACCCGGGTCCCCAAACCCTTTTTAGGACAATACCATGCAAATTAGCCTTTAAAATGAGCACTTTTGATTTCGAACGTTCGAGTCCCATAGATGTCAATGGGGTTCTAACATTCGTGCAAATTTTCGGTCCGTTCGCAGGTTCTGGTGCGAACCGAACCGGGGGGTGTTCGGCTCATCCCTACTTCTGAGCATGCGTCGTTTTTGGTACGTCGGAACAGCATACAGATGAGCGGGTTTCCCGATAGTAATTAGTTCCGTTGGAAAAATTTATAACATGTTCTCTATCTAAGTCCGTCTGAATTTTCGATGGAAAAAGTCAGATGGGGCATACACACAGTCAGAATATACGATGAAAGGCTCCCATCGGACTTTTTCTGATGGACATTCCGCTTGTGTGTATGCGGCATAACAGGTTTTCCTCTAATGCCGCGTACACACGACCGGACTTTACAGCAGATTTTGTCCGGCAGACTTTTCAACAGACTTTCCAAATGAACGGACTTGCCTACACACGATCAACCAAAGTCCGACGGATTTGTACGTGATGACGTACGACCGGACTAAAGCAAGGACGTTCATAGCCAGTAGCCAATAGCTGCCCTAGCGTCGGTTTTTGTCCGTCGGACTATCATACAGACGAGCGGACTTTTCGACCGGACTCGAGTCCGTCGGACAGATTTGAAACATGTTTCAAATCTAAGTCCATCAAACTTTTGAGAAAAAAAAGTCCGCTGGAGCCCACACATGATCAAATTGTCCGACGGACTATGGTATGCCGGACCAAGTATGCCGGAAAGTCCGCTTGTGTGTACGCGGCATTAGATTACCCTGTATTTGGCTCCATCCATCTTCCCATCAACTCTCACCAGCTTCCCTGTCCCTGCTGAAGAAAAGCATCCCCACAACATGATGCTGCCACCACCATGTTTCACAGTTGGGATGGTGTGTTCAGGGTGATATGCAGTGTTAGTTTTCTGCCACACATAGCATTTTGCTTTTAGGCCAAAAAGTTCAATTTTGGTCTCATCTGACCAGAGCACCTTCTTCCACATGTTTGCTGTGTCCCCCACATGGCTTCTCGCAAACTAAACTTCTTATGGCTTTCAACAATGTCTTTCTTCTTGCCACTCTTCCATAAAGGTCAGATTTGTGGAGAACACGACTAATAGTTGTCCTGTGGACAGATTCTTCCACCTAAGCTGTGGATCTCTGCCACTCATCCAGAGTTACCATGTGTTTCTTGGCTGCTTCTCTGATGAATGCTCTCCTTGCCCGGCCTGTCAGTTTAGGTGGACGGCCATGTCTTGGTAGGTTTGCAGTTGTGCCATACTCTTTCCATTTTCGGATGATCGATTGAACTGTGCTCTGAGAGATGTTCAAAGCTTGGGATATTTTTTTATAACCTAACCCTGCTTTAAAACTTCTCCACAACTTTATCCTTGACCTGTCTGATGTGTTCCTTGGCCTTCATGATGCTCTTTGTTCGCTAAAGTTCTCTAACAAACCTCTGAGGAATTGACAGAACAGCTGTATTTATACTGAGATTAAATTACACACAGGTGAACTTTATTTAAAGCGGAGTTCCACCCTAAAGTGGAACTTCCGCTCATCGGATCTCTCCCCCCCTCCGGTGCCTCAATTGGCACCTTTCAGGGGGGAGGGGGGTGCAGATACCTGTATAATACAGGTATCTGCACCCACTTCCGGGAATAGCTAGCCGCAAATGCCCCCCCGTTGTGTTCTGGGAAACACACAGTTCCCACAACACAACGGGGACCAGTGTAGACGCACAGCAGGACTCGCGCATGCGCAGTAGGGAGCCGGGCAGTGAAGCCACAACGCTTCACTTCCTGATTCCCTGACCGAGGATGGTGGTGGGGGCAGCCGAGAGACGAGCGATCGAGCGGCTTCGGCTGCCGACATCGCTGGACCCTGGGACAGGTAAGTGTCCATTTATTAAAAGTCAGCAGCTGCAGTATTTGTAGCTGCTGGCTTTTAATATTTTTTGTTTAAGGTGGAGCTCCGCTTTAATAATTAGGTGACTTCTGAAGGCATTTGGTTCCACTAGATTTTAGTTACGGGTATCAGAGTAAAAGGGGCTGAATACAAATGCCCCCCACACTTTTCACTTGTATTACTGACTATCACTTGTCATTTCCATCAGAATAATGCAATCTCATTGTCTCCTTGACATTTTTTTAAACATACTGAAAAATACCTGTTAATCCTGCCTGAAGATCCAGTGTCCTTCCTGTGCACAGAACTGAAATATTGAAAATGAATTCAGCCATCCCACCTATAACCTGTGAATCTACAAATAACTTCCTCCATATTATAATTTTGATAAGTAGAAGGGGCAGTGTTCGACAGAGGCGGCTCTTTAATTAAACAAATTAGGCGGCCACCTTAGGCCTCATACTCACAGGGGCCTCGTGGCCGCCTAATTTGCCTGTGATTGGGGGCAGGGTCTTGGCATGGTGGCGTGAGGACCCTTGGTTTTAGAGCTCCTGGCCAGTGGCTCCCCTGCATCTTGTCACACATTGCTGGTACCTACCAGTACCCAGTGTTGCCAACCATCAGTATTATTACTGACCGTCAGAAAAAACAGGCACTTTTCTCCTGCCAGTAAATGCCAGTGACAGGAAAAGGTTGCCAGTAAAAAATATGGCTGTGACGCATGCGCATTTCCAGTCTGGAGCTGGCTAGGACCAGCCGAGTGCTCGGTACAATGTGTTCAGGCAGTGGGGGCAGGTCTGGCGGAGGCAGTGCCTGAGTGTGTTGTGTGATGTCTTGATGCAAGAGAGCAGAGAGGAGTGGCCGGAGCCTCATGTGCGGGTCTGCTGAACAGGAGAAAGGCAATTCGGGAGCAGGACTGTCAGTGCTGATTGGACTAAAGTGGTCTGAAGGGACCACCTGGCATGGATCGAAACTGTCACTGTGACTCAGGAAGGGCCGTATCGTGTCAGTGATCTGTGCTGCTGCACACTGCGGTCAGTGTCACTGTGAGAGTCAGATTCATGTGTGTGCTTGGCCATTCTAATTTCTTACCCTCCCGATTGCTGTCCCTGAGCTACTTAATAACTATATCAACAATAAAATAAGAAATGTGCTTTTTCCCTTAATATCTACCTTAAATCTCATTGCTATTTGCATATTGTACTTGTTTGTAGCCTAAATACTGAGAGGGAGGGACAGCCGCTCCTGGGGATGACTACACCATGCCGCCCTACTCTCCTATCAGCGAACTTTCTCTGCCTTCCAGGATCTCTGGCAGGGTCCACTAACATGGAGAAGGCCATACTCAGCCCAGGGCATGTTTCACCCCAGCCTCAGCCCTTCACACATGAATGAGCGGGGACCGAACACACTGCTACAGGGCACTGAGTAACCCCACCACCTCACCACAAGGACTGGAACTTCCATTTAGTTCAAACTCTGCACATAAATTATGCAGACTGGGACATGGGGGCACAGGAGGGGCTAGGGACAGGGCTAGGGATCTCTTTCTTTCACACCCCCCCTCTCTCTTTCTCTCTCTTTTTATTACTACCCCTTCTCTCCCCTCCCTTTCCCATCTCTCCCTCTCTCCCCCCTCTCCCCCTCCTCGCTCTTCCCCCCCCTCTCTCTCCCCCATCTCTCTCCCCCTCCCTATCCCCCTCTCTCATTCTCAGTCCCTTCCCCTCTCTTCCCCGCTCTCCCTTTCTCCCCTCTCTTTCCTCTCTCCCTCTCCCCCCCTTCTCCCCCCTCTCTCTCTCCTTCCCTCCCCCCTCTCTCTCTCCTCCCCCCTTTCTCTCTCTCCTTTCCCCCCTCTCTCTTCCACCCCCCTCTTTCTCTCCCTCCTCCATCTCTCTCTCCCTCCCCCTCTGCGCTGTGCTTGGATCCCCCCACTCTCCTTTCTCTGGGGATGTGGACCCAGTGACACCCTTTCCCCATTCTCCCAAGGAAACTGGGGTCATTTCTAGATGGGATTGTCACCTTCCTGGGTCCCAGAATTTGTATTGGCTGCATATGTCTGGTATGTGAGGAGGGTGCCCTGGAAGTGGTGCTGATCACCTGTGTTCTAGATCCATGCATCTTTCTGCAGCCATTTTTCTTGCTTTAATTATTTTTCCCATTATGGGCGTGAGTGGGGCTTCATATCTAACTTTTTGCCTAAGGCCTCACAAAGCCTAGAGCCACCTCTGGTGTTCGATGTCCAGATCAGGAGAGCAGCCTAGGGTGACCACTGTGCTCCTCTATAGATACAGTAAAGTGGGGGGTGTCACTAGGGCATGTGCTACTTGCTGGATCATCGGGTGCAAATAAAGAGAAAAAAGCCTGAGAAATAAAATGAATGCAGCCACCATGTCTAGGACTGATAAGCTGATATATGTCTTTTTTTTTTTTTTGGAGTTTAAATATACTGTTGGCAGAAGGTCCCTGATAGAAAAAGGCAGCATTGTAAGCCAATGATGTTTTACTACCAATCTGATCCTATATTCATGTGTTCATCAAATGTATAATGCTCATGAGATGGCTCTGTATGTTGGTGAATATTTTAATGCATTTAATCATTGTAATAAAGCTCTTATGTTTTATCAATTCTATGTTGTATATTCCTATTGAATCCCATTATATAATAATCTCCCAGATATGATTTAGTGAGAGATTGTGGATGTAAACTGTTCTAAATTAGCAATGATTCCATAATGGGAATGTGGAGGAAAGCTTCATCTATGTTTATTATATGTATTTCCTCAATCAGACAAATAGACAAATTAAGGGGATTGTTCGAGAAAACTGTGCAAATGCCACGGGGGTTGATTTACTAAAGGCCAATAGACTGCACTATACAAAGCGCAATTGCACTCTGCAAGTGCAGTTGCTCTAGACTAGAGCTTAGTACATGCTTAATACATGAGGTAAAGATTTTCTTTGCAAAGAATATGCAATCACGTGCAATAAAATAAAACAGCATTTTTGCTTGCACATGATTGGATGATGAAAATCAGCAGAGCTTCAGCTCTGGAGCAACTGCACTTTGCAATGTGCAGAGTCTCTTTGCCTCTTAGTAACTCAAACCATTGTTTTTATAAATAGACCCCATATGTATATCAAACCGAGTCAGGAAAATATATATAACAGTATTTTCCACATTTGGCTTACATCAGTAGGAAATGGGGGTGAATAATACTCTGACACAAAGCCCACACTTGTAGGAACCCATCCGATCTATCCCACACCCTGCCTGTTCAATGTTCCATCCTTCTAGTCTCCATAATGGTATCCAATAGACATACCTGAGAGAGGACAACAGACGACCTCCAATGTAGAGGGATCAGTCTTCTGGCAGCTAAAAAAAATATGTGAGGTCATTTTTTAAGGAAAGATTCTCACTTTCGAGCTGCAAATTTGTTTTGTAAGGTAAGACAGTTCACACAAATGTATTTAAACTGAGTATTTTCTTATAATTTACCTGTAAATGAAGAGTAACCCTCTTGTTTTTGCATGTGATGATATTTGAGTACTTTCTGTTTTACGGAGGAAATGTACTCATAGATTTAATAAAGACAATTTTTTTTGCAAATAATCTTATAGACTGACTGTCTTGTAAAGCAAAGAACACCAGCTGATAGGAAAAAAAACGTTTTTTTTATTTAGAAAAATTTAAGTATTTAATATATGCATGGACAAAAAAAAAAACAATAACACGGATAGAAATACAAACAGTTTTAGTTTGCAACAACTTTTTTTACACAGGAAATTGGAAATGGAACTGGAATATTTGGCACCCTACATATAGGATATAGAATTTGCAAAGATCTTTTGTTCTCATTTCCCAGGTCTATCTGTAAAACCTATATATGGTCAGCTTTTGTTTTCTCCAGTAAGTACCACTATATCTCCAGAACCAATTTCTCCTTGGTCCTTTCCAATCAGACCTGTATTTTCTCCAGAACCTTCCACTCCTTGGTCCTTTCCAAACAGTCCCGTGTTATCTCCAGAACCCTCAATTCCTTGGTCCTTTCCAGTCTTGTCCAATTTCATCTCCAGAACCATGTTCTTGGATAAGTTCATTAATGTAACCTTATAGTAGAAAAGAAAACAGTTATTAATCTGGGAGGAATATTCTTGCTGCACATGATTTCACGTTCAGTAATAATAAAACTAAAAGATGCTGCAGTCATCTTTTTTACAGAAGGAGAAACGTATTCCGGTACTGAATAAAGCCCCGTATACACAGGTCAAATATCGGACGGTATTGGCCGGTTCAACAGAAACCGGGTGACATTTGGCCTGTGTGTACAGCAGTCTGTTCAAGAGAAGCCGGACAAATGTCCAGTTTCTATCAATGGGGCATGGCCGAAAAACATCTGCCAATCTGTACCCGATCAGTTTTTTTAACCAATTGCTGTGAGCCCTGACCAGTGTGTTCTGGTGGGGGAGCAGTCCCCCTATCAGAACACAATAGCTCAGCAGGGAGATTGATGTACTAACATCACATAGTTAGTACAGCAATCTCCTCTCAAGCTGGCGGGGGGGGGGGTTGAACAAAAAACTGACAGTGTGTACTTTGCTTCAAGATCATTTTAGCAACTTGAAGGAGAGAAAATCAGGCCAACTTAAATTGGACCTTCATTCCTTTGCACATCATGCTCTCACCTGCCTTCACCCCCCACCTTCTTATACAATTACAGAAGAAAATCTAAACTGTATTTTTTTTCTTTAATTACATATTAATTTCCTTATTCTTCATCTAGACAAGGATGATGTTTCCAGCCACGCAGGTAGACATGCCGAGGTCCTCTGCCATAAAGCTGGCACAGCCACAGGGCATGTCTGTGTATGTGTGGGGGGATCCAGCACTGGCAGAGACCCGCAGAGCATCTACACTTGTGCTGGATCTCCCTTCAAGGTGGCAGTGCTAGGGGCAGAGTGGACCAATGAGATCTTCACTTGCAGGAAGACAAGGCTGGATTTAAAGGGACTACTAAGTACTTTTTTTTATATTTTCATAAAGGGACAATTTGTAGGGAATTGAAATTTTATACAGGATACCTAGTGTGGAGTTCCTCTGCTAGCAACAGTTGTGGACATACATGATTTTGTGTAACTTACCAGGATTTGTTACGTCGCAGTCATCACAATCGCATATGATGGAACGCACCATGCAAGATGCTGAAAGATAAGGACAGAATATTAGGATAATAGAAGACTCTGGACAGCAAATTCATATTGCTGGTTGAGCTAAGTATACTTGAGCAAAAATAATAATAAAAAAGTTTTTTTCTATAACCTCCACTGAAATAAAACTTGTTTGCTAGAAGAAACACATAGAGGCTTACTCAATGAAGAGTGCATGGAGAAAGGTGCTAATTACAGTAAACCTATAGAAACCAATTAGAGCTGACTTTAGTGCAGTCAGACCATTAAGGGGTAAATTCAAGCGCTATTCTCCACGAAAGGCATTAGAGACTTCTTGCTGCTTGTATGATCTCTGTTTTACCACAATAAACAATTTTGCAGTATATGCTGGACTCTGCCATCATCCATTGTTAATGAAGTGTAAGCACTAAGCACTTAGGCATAGGCATGCGTACAGGGTGTGCCAGGTGTGCCAGGGCACACCCTAATCACCCTGTGTGATGCAGACTCCCCCTGCTGAACCCCTATGGCAACTGAGGCTACAGAGAAAGGGAGTGGGGAATCTCTGTCCATATATATGAAAAAATAAAAAAAAACAAAATAAAATAAAAACAAAAAACTACTGACACAAATCTCATCCCTAATGACACCATCCATTGTGTTTGAACTATGGGGTGCACACCTATGCATTTAGGGGTCTATTTAAAAAAAATACATAGCCACTTACAGATTGGATCTACATATACAATACATCCATTTTGTGTGAAATGGTCTTTGTGATATTTTCTCTTCTGAATGAATATTCTTTTATTAGAGTGAAATAAAGCATTATGGCCACTGGATGGAGCAGGGGAGCATAGAAAATACATATGTCTTCATAACTAGAAATACAATGTAACAGTTCTAGATAATGCTAGAGGGAATGATCAAATAAATGTAACCAGTAGTTATAATGGTCTCTAGAATTGTTACATGGTATCTTTTGCTACAAAGTTGTATGCATTTCTTATGCAATCCTTTGAAAATACTTCTTTGTAACAAAAGATACAATGTAACAATTCTAGGGAATAAGACTTTGTCTTGATGACTATAGTCAAAGGAAAAATAAGGGATGAATTAAGCAATGAAAACTTGAAAAACCTTAATCCTAATTTATCCAAAGTTAAAAAAAAAGTTAAAGAGAGGAGGCCCAGAGCGTAATTGGGAGACCTCAGAAGAGGAGGATCAGGGCTGCACAGCGCAAGTAAGTATAATATGTATGATCAGTGACAGCCACTTATGCGCCTGGCCCCTAATCTACATATGCAGGGCACTGATGCATGGATTTCAACTGTTTTTTTTTTTTGAAAGCACATGATTAGAGCCTGAGGCTCTAATTTTTCTTCAAAAAAGGGTGGGCTCCGGGTGCAGAGCACTGCTCCCGGAGCCCACCCAGTTTTGTGACATTAGCGAATTAATATTCGCCAATGTCTTTCTGTTTTTCCTCCCGACCAATCAGGAAGCGAGTCCTAAGACCCGACTGGCCAGGAGTCCTAAGACCCCATTGGCCGTATTCCAGGACTCCTGAATCCTGATTGGCAGGGAGGAGAGCACCGGGACTCAGGGAGAGATATGCAGGGCTGGTGGGCAACAGGCAAGTGAGGGAAGCGGCGATCGACGGGGTTGGTAGCGGCGATCGTTTGAGCAATGGGGGGTGGGATTTGGTGGCGGTCAGATGGATGGCTCGCTGGGAGGGGGGTGGATGGCTGCCCTTCCCCCCACCAAGAATTTTGAACACCAGCTGCCACTGCATTTGATAATTAAAAAAAAAAAAAAAACACTTTTACAACCACTTTAAGATCATTTAGGTACTTGGAGTCATTTTCAGTTTAAAGGGCTAGTTTACCTTTAAATGTCCATTTTCCAAAAACATCCCTCATGCACAAATATATACCCCTCCTCCACTATTCAAAAAGTTGCTCCCGTCCCCCTCCATACATGTGGACAATGTGCAGCCTGTCTAAAAAACTCTTTAGTAGTTGATCCCCCACTTGTTCAAACATGCATTTGCAGTGCCCACTGGGGGTGCACTTCTAAGGTCTGGCCCATTTGGCCATTAAGGCATTAAGGAGAAAGTTCAACTACTAAAGAGATCTTTTGAACTAAGGCCCACATGTATAGAGGGAGGCAGTGGAGGGGGACAGATGAGGAGGGGGGGTTTTAATTCCCATTAAAGGTGTGTTCATCAAACGCAGCCACTGTGCCCATCAAACGCAGCCACTGTGCCCATCAAACGCCGCCACTGTGCCATCAAACGCCGCCACTGTGCCATCAAACGCCGCCACTGTGCCATCAAACGCCGCCACTGTGCCATCAAACGCCGCCACTGTGCCATCAAACGCCGCCACTGTGCCATCAAACGCCGCCACTGTGCCATCAAACGCCGCCACTGTGCCATCAAACGCCGCCACTGTGCCCATCAAACGCCGCCACTGTGCCCATCAAACGCCGCCACTGTGCCCATCAATTAAAAGAGGAAGGGGTGTGGTTTACAGATAACAGGGCATGTCTTAAATAGGAAGGGGTGTGGCCTTGACAGGAATGGTGGGTCGTATTTAAATTAGGGGGTGCATGAGTTTAATCAGGCCTAGGGCAGCACAAAACCTAAATACACCACTGAATTACAGTGAGGAAAATGATTATTTAACCCCCTGAATATCATGTAAGTTTGCCCACTTGCACAGAAATGTATGATCTTTAATTTTTATCATAGATGTATTGTAAATTATAGAGACAGAATATCAATGAAAAATCCAGAAAAAAAACACAAATGTTATAAATTGAGTTGCAGTTCAGTAACTAAAACAAGTATTTGATCCCCAAGCAAAACATGACTTAGTACTTGGTGGAGAAACTACACCATGCCACCCTACTCTCCTATCAGCGAACTTTCCCCTGCATTCCAAGATCTCTGGCAGTGTCCACTGACATGGAGAAGGACATATTCAGCCCAGGGCATGTTTCACCCCAGCCTCAGCCCTTCACACATGAATGAGTGGGGACTAGGGATGAGCCGAACACCCCCCTGTTCGGTTCGCATCAGAACATGCGAACAGGCAAAAAATTTGTTCGAACACGCGAACACTGTTAAAGTTTATGGGACACGAACATGAATAATCAAAAGTGCTAATTTTAAAGGCTTATATGCAAGTTATTGTCATAAAAAGTGTTTGGGGACCTGGGTCCTGCCCCAGGGGACATGGATCAAGGCAAAAAAAAAGTTTTAAAAAACTGCCGTTTTTTCAGGAGCAGTGATTTTAATGATGCTTAAAGTGAAACAATAAAAGTGTAACATTCCTTTAAATTTCATACCTGGGGGGTGTCTATAGTATGCCTGTAAAGGGGTGCATGTTTCCCGTGTTTAGAACAGTCTGACAGCAAAATGACATTTCAAAGGAAAAAAAGTCATTTAAAACTACTCGCGGCTATTAATGCATTGCCAGTCTGACAATACACATAGAAGTTCATTGATAAAAACGGCATGGGAATTTCCCACAGAGGAACCCCAAACCAAAATTTAAAAAAAAAAATGACGTGGGGGGTCCCCCTAAATTCCATACCAGGCCCTTCAGGTCTGGTATGGATATTAAGGGGAACCCCGCGCCAAAATTAAAAAAAAAAAAACGGCATGGGGTGCCCCCAAAAATCCATACCAGACCCTTATCCGAGCACGCAACCTGGCAGGCCGTAGGAAAAGAGGGGGGACGAGAGAGCACCCCCCCCTCTTGAACCGTACCAGGCCACATGCCCTCAACATTGGGAGGGTGCTTTGGGGTAGCCCCCAAAACACCTTGTCCCCATGTTGATGAGGACAAGGGCCTCATCCCCACAACCCTGGCCGGTGGTTGTGGGTGTCTGCGCTCGGGGGGCTTATCGGAATCTGGAAGCCCCCTTCTGGAAGCGTGAGCGGGGCCTCATGTCTAACTTTTTGCCTAAGTCCTCACAAAGCCTAGAGCCACCTCTGGTGTTTGATGTCTAGATCAGGAGAGCACCCTAGGGTGACCACTTTGCTCCTCTATAGATACAGTAAAGTGGGCGGTGTCACTAGGACATGGAGTGTGCTACTTGCTGGATCATCGGGTGCAAATAAAGGGAAAAAAGCCTAAGAAATGTTTTACTACCAATCTGCTACTATATTCATGTGTTCATCAAATGTATAATGCTAATGAGATGGTACTGTATGTTGGTGAATATTTTTAATGCATTTAACCATTGTAAAAAAAGCTCTTATGTTTTATCAATTCTATGTTGTATATTCCTATTTAGTCCCATTATATAATAATCTCCCAGATATGATTTAGTGAGAGATTGTGGATGTAAATTGTTTTAAATTAGCGATGATTTCATAATGGGAATGTGGGGGAAAGCTTAATCTACGTTTATTTTATGTATTTCCTCAGACAAATAGACAAATTACGGGGATTGTTCGAGAAAATTGTAAAAATGCCATGGGGGTTGATTTACTAAGACCCCTTTCACACTGGGGCGGTTTGCAGGCATTAGTGCGCTAAAAATACCGCCTGCAAACCGACCCAAAACAGCCGCTGTTTGTTCAGTGTGAAAGCCCGAGGGCTTTCACACTGAAGCGGTGCGCTGGCAGGAGAAGAAAAAAACTCCTGCAAGCCGCATCTTTGGAGCGGTGAAGGAGCGGTGTATTCACCACTCCTAAACCGCTCCTGCCCATTGAAATCAATGGGGCAGCGCGGCTATACCGCGGCAATACCGCGGCTATACAAGTGGTTTTAACCCTTTTTTGGCTGCCAGCGGGGGTTAAAACCGCACCGCTAGCGGCTGAATGCAGCCGCAAAAATGACGGTAAAACAGCGCTAAAAATAGCACTGTTTTACCGCCGATGCCCCCACCGCGCCCCAGTGTGAAAGGGGCCTAAAGGCCAATAGACTGTGCACTTTGCAAAGCGCAATTGCACTCTGTAAGTGCAGTTGCTGTAGTCTAGAGCTTAGTAAATGAGGTAAAGATTTTCTTTGCAAAGAATACCCAATCACGTGCAAGAAAAATAAAAAAAATAAAAAAAACAGCATTTTTGCTTGCACATGATTGGATGATGAAAATCACAGAGCTTCAGCTCTGGAGCAACTGCACTTTGCAATGTGCAGAGTCTCTTTGCCTCTTAGTAACTCAAACCATTGTTTTTATAAATAGACCCCATATGTATATCAGAGGCAGGAAAGTATATATAACAGTATATTCCACATTTGGCTTACATCAGTAGGAAATGGGGGTGAATAATACTCTGACACAAAGCCCAGACTTGTAGGAACCCATCCGATCTATCCCACACCCTGCCTGTTCAATGTTCCATCCTTCTAGTCTCCATAATGGTATCCAATAGACATACCCGAGAGAGGACAACAGAGGACCCCCAATGTAGAGGGATCAGTCTTCTGGCAGCTAAAAAAATATGTATGGTCATTCTTTTAATGAAAGAATCTCACTTTCGAGCTGCAAATTTGTTTTGTAAGGTAAGACAGTTTACACAATGAGTATTTTCTTATAATTTACCTGTAAATGAAGAGTATCCCTCTTGTTTTTTGCATGTGATGATATTTGAGTACTTTCTGTTTTACGGAGGAAATGTACTCATAGATTTAATAAACATTTTTTTTTGCATATAACCTTATAGACTGTCTTGTAAAGCAAAAAGCACCAGCTAATAGAAAAAAAACGTTTTTTTATTTAGAAAAATTTAAGTATGTATTACATGCATGGACAAAAAAAAACAATAACACGGATAGAAATACAAACAGTTTTTGTTTGCAACAACTTTTTTACACAGGAAATTGGAAATGGAACTGGAATATTTGGCACCCTACATATAGGATATAGAATTTGCAAAGATCTTTTATTCTAATTTCCCAGGTCTATCTGTAAAACCTTTTTATGGTCAGCTTTAGTTTTCTCCAGTAAGTACCACTATATCTCCAGAACCAATTTCTCCTTGGTCCTTGTCATGGTTATGCAATAGAGTTTCTTTGTCAGCTCACCTGTCTCCATGTATTCCTCTCTAGAGACCAGCTGCCTCTCACCTGACTGCTTTTGTAACCTTTCCTCTAAGCATGGCCCCACCCCAGGCCCTATCAGGAAACCCTATATTAACCTGTGCACTGCAAGCCAGCAGTGCTAATCAACCTTTGTGTGTTTGGCTTCCTGTTCCTGCCTGCTGTGTGCTTTACATTTGTTTCTGTTACCGACCTTGGCATGTTCTTTGCTATTCGTGTCTGCTCGTGACCCTGACCTCTGGCGTGTCCCTGACTATTCCTGTCTGCTTGTGACCCTGAACCTTTGGCGTGTACTCTGTTGTCCTTGTCTACTTGTGGCCCTGACCTTGGCTTATTCCTTTACTATCCCTATCCTCCTGTTGCCTACTGTGGGTGTGAGCTGGGGGACCCTGGGGGTCGTGACCTGGAGCCAGTTGCAGCCCAGTCCATCCTCACCTCTAGAGGCTCTGGTGAACACCTGCTGGCTCTTAGACTCCGCGCCCCAGGGAATCCTACGCTCTAACCCCGGTGGGATCAGTGTTGATGTCCCAGCGGCCCTGCCTTCCTTACCAACTGGACTCCCATCCGCAGCAGTCAGCCGTAGGGTCCACTGCCTTGTGGTGCACTCCTGATCCCAATGGTGTGCATCTGTCACCCAACCTCTAGGTGACCTGACAGTTTGATCAGCCATGGACCCGGCTGATGTGCCGCTACCCGCAGATGATCCGTTGCAGGGCTTAGTTCCCAGACTTGAGACCCAGGAATCGCATCAGACCCAAGTGATGCGATTCCTTCAGGATTTGGCATCCCGTTTTGAACAGGTTCAGGCCTCATTAGGACCCCCGGTTCAACAACCTCAACCGCTATCTGCTGCTGCACCTATCGCATCAGTCGCAGCCACACATTCATTACAACTGCCAGCTCCGGCCCGTTTCTCTGGGGACTCCAAGGCTTGCAGGGGGTTCCTCAGCCAGTGTACGATTCATTTTGAACTTCAGCCCCAAAACTTCCTGTCCGATTGGGCGAAAGTAGCCTATATTATATCCCTTCTGTCCGGCGAGGCGCTCGCTTGGGTTGCCCTTCTGTGGGAACTGAATGATCCAGTGGTTTCTAGCCTGTCTGATTTCTTGAAACTTTTTTGGAATATCTTCGAGGAACCGGGTCGTGTCTCCTCAGCGGCTAGCGCTCTTTTACGTCTCCGTCAAGAGTCCGCTTCTGTGGGACAGTATGCTCTTCAGTTCAGTATTCTCACAGCTGAATTGAGCTGGAATAATGAGGCCCTAGTTGCAACCTTTTTACATGGCCTCTCTGATAGAGTGAAGGATGAATTGGCAGGAAGATCCCTTCCTGCTGATCTGGACGGTGTTATCACCTTGTGTAACCAGATCGATATTCGCTTTCAGGAGAGGGCCCTGGAAAAAAGACACCAGCACTCCCCGTTCCTTAGGCAGCTTGAGCTCCCAGTCCCTTCTCTTCGATCCGAGGAGCACCCCCTGCCCGCTGGGGAACCTATGCAGCTGGGCTGGACCAAGTTGTCTCCTGAAGAACACGCTAGGCGCAGAACTCTGGGCCTGTGCCTCTACTGTGGGGCCAAAGGTCATTTTCGTGACACTTGTTCTCTTCGTCCGAAAGAACGATCGGGGCTAATACATCTGGAAGGTGGAGTATTAGACCCTGAAGTATCACCTTCTCGTCTTCTTCTTTCTGTGTTCCTTCATGTCGGCGCTTCCTCTTGTTCGGTCTTGGCACATCTGGATTCCGGAGCCGCTGGCAATTTCATGGACTGGGGAACTGTGTCTTCCATGAGACTTACCCTTTTGCCCCTTACATGCCATTGGTGGTCTTGGTGATTGGCACTGTTCTCTCAGGGGGCCTGTCACGTACCTGGTAAGAGTCTGAAATGACGAGGTCAGCCTCTCTTGTATCTCCAATCCAAGCCCCACTGGAGATGGAACAGATGGTGGCAAGGATAGGAGGAACACGAGTGCCTGTGAATGCTGCGTGCAGAACTTGCCGGAAGTGTTGCAGACTGGGAAGTGCAGGCAGGGTTTCTGGTGAAGAGCTGGAACCAGCACAGCTGAGAGGATGGATGGCCAGCACAGGTACCCGGAAACAGCGTGGAGCCAAACAGACAGGAGCGAGGTCATCAGGCAAGCCGGGTTCAGTAACGGGCGGGCAGCGAGGTACCAAGGTATAAACAGGAGCAAGGTCAAACAGGAAGCCAGGATCATGAACCAGTAATCAGAGTAATCAGAGTCCAGAAACTGGGTCAGGAAGGCCAGGGTTTCAGCAACAGGAAGTCAAGTCAAACAAACAGGGTTTCAGAATCTCAGGACACAGCTTCTGACAGCACCTGTCAGAAATCAGAGCAACCCTTAAATAGGCTGTCAGGTGCCAATTGTTGTCAGATGTGTGTTCCTGCGCAAGGAAATCTGCTGATGCCCGTGAATGCGCACGTGTGCGTGCCAGGCGCATCCTGACAGTTCTCTTACATTGCCCCCCCCTTAAGGGCAGCCTCCGGATGCCCTTCAAGTGTCTTTTCTCTGGGTGGCACTGAAAAAAGGCTTGCAGTAGTTTGGGAGCATGCACATCTGAAGCTGGTTCCCAGGAATTTTCTTCCGACCCATAACCTTTCCATTTAATGAGGAACTGTGTTTGGTTATGCCTTCTTCTACAGTCCAACACGGCTTCCACCTCAAATTCCTCATTCCCTTCGATGAGCAGCGGAGGAGGAATTTCAGAAACCCGATCTGGAAATGGATTTGGTACAGCTGGTTTCAACAAAGAGACATGGAATACAGGGTGGATCTTTAGATTCTTGGGTAACACCAACTCGAATGCTACTGCATTAATTTTCCTCTTGACTGGGAAGGGTCCCAAAAATTTTGGGCCAAGTTTTCTTGAAGGACAGCTCAGTTTCAAGTTTGTTGTGGAAAGCCAGACCTTGTCTCCAGGTTTAAGGTTCAGATTACCTCTCTTCTTCTTGTCGAAGAACTTTTTTTTTATTGCTTGCTTGAGTCTTGGAGATTGTATCTTGCAGTAATTGGTTATTAGTACTGAGGAAGTTTAATCTGTTTTGTACAGCAGGTACAGATGATTCAATGGCCAGCTCAGGTAAGAAAGAGGGGTGGTACCCATAATTGGCAAAAAAGGGTGATTGCTTGGTTGCAGAGTGGATGGAATTATTGTATGAAAATTCTGCCAGTGGGAGAAGTGATAGCCAGTCATCTTGTGCAAAAGAGGAAAAACACCGTAAGTACTGCTCAAGGGTTTGATTGGTTCTTTCAGTTTGTCCATTAGTTTGTGGATGGTAGGCTGTGGAGAGGCGGAGTTCAATGTTCAGTGCTTGGCATAATGCCCTCCAAAATCTAGACGTAAACTGCACCCCACGATCAGAGATGATGCTATCAGGGACACCATGTAATCTTACAATCTCCTTGATGAAAGCTGAGGCGGTCTCTGTGGCCGAAGGAGTTCCTTGTAAGGGTACAAAATGGGCCATCTTGGTCAGGCGATCCACCACAACAAACACGGTGGTGATGTTTTCGGATGGGGGGAGTTCCACGATGAAATCCATGGAGATCATGCTCCATGGTTTCTCAGGTACAGGGAGTGGCTCAAGTAGGCCCCAAGTTTTGGCTCTGTCTGTCTTATTCCGAAGGCATGTCACACAAGAGTTAACATATCTTTTGCAGTTTTGCATCAAGTCTGGCCACCAGAATGTACGAGAGATCAGATCGGCCGTTTTGCGAATTCCAAAGTGGCCCGCTAATGGGTGGTCATGACATCGCCTCAGGACAGCAACACTGAATTGCTCAGGGATAAAGATTTGCTCCTTATGAAAGTACAGACCATCCCTCAGTTGAAGATCCAGATCTTTGGAAGGTGGTTGGTTTATCACATCTGCTTTTATCTGAGACATCAAATCCGCCTGAAGAAGCAAAACATTTTTGGCTTGTAGAATAGTATCAGGTTCTGAGGATACCACTGGGTCGCTGAACATGCGGGACAAGGCATCCGGTTTACCATTCTTTGAGCCAGGGCGATAAGTTATATGGAACATAAAACGAAAGAAGAAAAGTGCCCACCTTGCCTGCTGGGGTCTTAGTCGTCTAGCCGTCCTCAAGTATGAGATTTTTATGGTCGATGAGGATGGGGTGAGCTGCTCCTTCCAGGAGGTAGCGCCATTCTTCAAGCGCAGCCTTGATAGCCAGCAATTCTTGGTCTCCAACACCATAGTTCCTTTCAGAAGGATTTAATTTCTTAGAGAAAAAGGCCACAGGATGGAGCAAAGATTTGGGACCTTGGCGTGGAGACAAAATAGCGCCCAGTGCACTCTGAGGCATCCACCTCCAAAACATAGGCTAAGGATGGATCAGGATGTTTCAAGATAGGAGCTGACGTGAATAAAGTTTTTAACTGTTCAAAAGCTTTTTGAGCTTCAGGGATCCATCGGAAAGGAACATGCTGCTTTGTTAACTGAGTGATGGGAGTGATGATGCCAGAAAAGTTCTTGATAAATTTTCTGTAAAAGTTGGCGAAACCCACAAATCTCTGAACAGCTTTCCTGTCGACAGGGGCAGGCCATTCCAGGACGGAAGTGACTTTCTGTGGGTCCATGGAGATACCGTCAGCAGAGATGACAAGTCCCAGGAAATGTATGGTTGGTTTTTCAAAGTCACATTTCTCAGCCTTTGCATAAAGGCGGTGTTCCCTCAGCCGACCCAGTACTTTCTTTACATGAGTCCTATGGGATTCTAGAGTTTCAGAGAATATAAGGATGTCATCCAGATACACGATGATGAATAAATCAAGGAAGTCCCGAAAAACATCATTACCAGATGTTGGAATGTGGCAGGGGCGTTGCAGAGTCCGAATGGCATGACTTGATATTCAAAATGCCCGAAGCGTGTTCGGAAGGCCTTCTTCCATTCATCTCCCTCCCTGATTCTGACAAGATTATAAGCACCTCTCAGATCCAATTTGGAGAACTCGTGCCCCATGCAGCCTTTGAAAAAGTTCAGGGATCAGAGGCAGAGGGTACCGGTTTTTAACAGTGACCCTGTTAAGGTCACGATAGTCCACACAGGGCCTAAGGGTATGGTCTTTCTTTTCCACAAAGAAAATACCGGCCCCTGCTGGTGAAGTGGAGGGCTGGATGAACTGTTTTTCAAGGCTTTCATCTATATAAGTCCGCAGGGCTTCTAGTTCGGGCTCAGAGGGGATAAATTTGCCCAAATGGGATCTCGGCCCCTGGTAAAAGTTCAATAGGACAATCATATGTTCTATGGGGAGGAAGAGTGTCTGCTCCTTTCTTGTTAAATACATCCAGATACTCATGGTAGGCAGCAGGGACCATATTGGAGGTTTCATGGTCAGGGAGGATACCCAGGAGGGGTATGGTATTGAAAGTCTTTTCAGATAGGCAGTGAATTTGGCAGTAGTCAGAGGAGAAGGAGATGCCTCCGGTAAGCCAGTTAATGTGAGGATTATGTGCCTTCAACCATGGAATGCCAAGGATGACCGGGAACATGGAAGAAGCTATGATATCCAAACGGAGGAATTCATGGTGGCCGGAAGAAGTACAGCAGGAAATAGGTAAAGTCTCTTGGGTAACTGGGCCTGATTTAATGCCGGAACCGTCAGCCAGATGAACATGGAATTCCTGCTTCTTGGCACATACAGGCAGCTGGTGGAGAGGAGCAAATGCAGAGTCCATATAACAACTACAGGCCCCAGAGTCTATGATTGCAAATACAGGAACAGTCTTTTCAGAAAATTGGAGCACAATGGAAAGAGAGACATGAGACTGGTACCTCCCTGAGAGATGCATCATGTGAGGCTGGTGGGAGAAAGACCTGCGGGTCTTTGCCGGGCGAGTCTGTATAAAGTGACCCGCCTCCCCGCAATAGAGACACAGATTGTCCTGTAATCGATGAAGGCGTTCATCAGGAGAAAGGGGTGGTCTTCGAAAACTTCTATGAGTCTTATGCAGTTCCCTCCTTCCGGGGGATGCAATGGATGAGGATGCAGGAATGTCAGACCTCAAAGCCACAGAAAGGGTTCCTTTGGACCTTTCGGATTGCCTTTCACATAATCGCTGATCGATCTGAATGGTTAGATCGATCAGGTCTTCCAGGGATGCTGGAACTCCCACTCTGGCAAGCTCATCCTTTAAGGTGTCAGACAGTCCTAGTCGAAACTGGTGGCGAAGTGCGGAATGATTCCATTGGGTATCTGCGCTCCATACACGGAAGTCAGTTACATATTCCTCAGCAGGCCTTGGACCTTGCTGTAATTTGCCAAGCATGAATTCGGCAGTCTGCTGGTAGAAGGGGTCTGCATAAAGCTGAGCCATGGCTGAGAAGAAAGAATCCGTAGTTGTCAGGACAGGGTCATGTTGTTCCCGGAGATGATGAGCCCAGGAAAGTGGTTCATCCAATAGTAATGTAATGATAAATCCCACCTTGATGTTTTCAGATGTGAAGGTCAGGGGTAACAGGGAGAAATATAGTTCGCAGGAATTCCAGAATGTGCGAAACTTCTTGCGATTTCTGAAGAATCGCTCAGGCATAGGCACCCTGGGTTCAGGAGCGGAAGCAACCTCATGGAACAAGCCGGGCTCTGTTTGGGTATATGAATCATAGACCAAAAGCGGAGCACAGGCCAATGCGACATTTTCATTGTGGGGAAATCGCTCTTGCATGCGACTCAGATTTTCTTGTAACTTCTGCACAATATTGGATAGCATAGAAATAGATCTGTAAATGTCCTCTGGTGGAGAGGACTCCCTTTCAGACTCCATTTGAGGCTGCTTGATACTGTCACGTACCTGGTAGGAGTCTGAAATGACAAGGTCAGCCTCTCTTGTATCTCCAATCCAAGCCCCACTGGAGATGGAACAGATGGTGGCAAGGATCAGGAGGAACACGAGTGCCTGTGAATGCTGCGTGCAGAACTTGCCGGAAGTGTTGCAGACTGGGAAGTGCAGGCAGGGTTTCTGGTGAAGAGCTGGAACCACCACAGCTGAGAGGATGGACGGCCAGCACAGGTACTCGGAAACAGCGTGGAGCCAAACAGGAGACAGGAGCGAGGTCATCAGGCAAGCCGGGTTCAGTAATGGGCGGGCAGCGAGGTACCAAGGTATAAACAGGAGCAAGGTCAAACAGGAAGCCAGGATCATGAACCAGTAATCAGAGTCCAGAAACAGGGTAAGGAAGGCCAGGGTTTCAGCAACAGGAAGTCAAGTCAAACAGGGTTTCAGAATCTCAGGACACAGCTGAAGATCAAGCAGCACCTGTCAGAAATCAGAGCAACCCTCAAATAGGCTGTCAGGTGCCAATTGTGGTCAGATGTGTGTTTCTGCGCAAGGAAATCTACCGATGCCCGTAAATGCACGCATGCGCAAGTGTGCGTGCCAGGCGCATCCTGACAGTTCTCTTACGGGGCCCTATCCGCTTCCAGACCCGCCCTGTTAAGATGTTGGTAGGGACACTCCACCAGGAGTGGAAATCCTTCCTTGTCTTACCTAAGGCTTCGTCTCCTATCATATTAGGTCTTCCTTGGTTACGGCTCCATTCTCCACATGTTGACTGGACTGCTGGACAGATCTTGACTTGGGGTTCCTCCTGTTCCTCCTGCCTACTCAAGGTTACCCCAAAAGAGAATCCTCCTGTTGCCACCATCCCAGTATCTTCTGCTCTTCCCGCTGCGTATAGCGATTTCTGGAATGTCTCCTGCAATAGTCGGGCTGAGGCACTCTCTGGGTCGTGTGGTACTCTGGATGAGGAGACTACCTGTGAACCTGAGCCGATCACTCACTCCAGTTTGCATGGTCATTTCCCTTTGCCTGTCCCTGAACCCCCTTGGACACACACCCAGGCTGACTCGTCCACCAGTTCCACAGTGGCTACGCCCTGCGATGCAATTCTGGTGGTCGCTGCACCTGGCAATACTGTTCAGTCGGCCTCTGCACCAGTCCAGCCTATGCCCAGTGAGCTTCCTGCTTCTTGTTCAGGACCTTCTGTAACCTGGCCTCACCCTACTGCTACTACGTCCGTTCAAACCTGTTTAAGAGGCTCAATCCATCCTTTGGATAGACTGCCTCATTTGGCCAGGTGGGGTTTTCAGGGCTCTCTGCATTCTGTTTGTGTTTCAGCTATCCAGCTTAACTCTTTTGACACGTCACCTTTTAACCAACCTGACCTCAGGGATCCACTGACCTCTACCCAGTCTGATGGTCCTGTGTTGGATGTACAGCACATCTTTAAGGGTCTGGGGGACCCTGCTCAGACTTCTGATGGTCTTCTCGTGCCCTTACCCATTTCTAAAAAGCCTTTAGTCCTCAAGACCTTTCGTCCTCTCCTTGCCTCGGTTCCGGTCTCTGAGGATAATCTAAAATACGAGGTTAGTCAAGTTTTGGTTTCCCGGCTCCGTAAAGGCATTCTTCAGTACCTCGTACATTGGAAAGGGCTTGGTCCTGAGGAGAGGTCTTGGATCACTGCATCTGAGGTCTTTGCTCCTCGTCTATTGAGGAGGTTCCATCTGGAGTTTCCCTTTAAGCCTGGGCTCAGGCGGGGGAGGTCTCATAAGAGGGGGGGTACTGTCATGGTTATGCAATAGTTTTTGTCAGCTCACCTGTCTCCATGTATTCCTCTCTAGAGACCAGCTGCCTCTCACCTGACTGCTTTTGTAACCTTTCCTCTAAGCATGGCCCCACCCCAGGCCCTACCAGCTCTACGTTTGTTTCTGTTACCGACCTTGGCGTGTTCTTTGCTATTCGTGTCTGCTGGTGACCCTGACCTCTGGCATGTCCCTGACTATTCCTGTCTGCTTGTGACCCTGAACCTTTGGCGTGTACTCTGTTGTCCTTTTCTGCTTGTAGCCCTGACCTTGGCTTATTCCTTAACTATCCCTATCCTCCTGTTGCCTACTGTGGGTGTGAGCTGGGGGACCCTGGGGGTCGCGACCTGGAGCCAGTTGCAGCCCAGTCCATCCTCACCTCTAGAGGCTCTGGTGAACACCTGCTGGCTCTTAGACTCCGCGCCCCAGGGAATCCTACGCTCTAACCCCGGTGGGATCAGTGTTGGTGTCCCAGCGGCCCTGCCTTCCTTACCAACTGGACTCCCATCCGCAGCAGTCAGCTGTATGGTCCACTGCCTTGTGGTGCACTCCTGATCCCAACGGTGTGCATCTGTCACCCAACCTCTAGGTGACCTGACAGTCCTTTCCAAAGAGTCCTGTGTTGTCTCCAGAACCCTCCAATCCTTTGTCCTTTCCAAACAGTCCTGTATTGTCTCCAGAACCCTCTATGACTTGGTCCTTTCCAAACAGTCCTGTATTGTCTCCAGAACCCTCCAATCCTTGATCCTTTCCAAACAGTCCTATGTTATCTCCAGAACCATCCACTTCTTGGTCCTTTCCAATAAGTGCTGTGTTATCTCCAGAACCCTCCATGACTTGGTCCTTTCCAAACAGTCCTGTGTTGTCTCTAGAACCCTCCACTCCTTGATCCTTTGCAAACAGTCCTGTGTTATCTGAAGCACCCTCCATTCCTTGATCCTTTCCAAACAGTCCTGTGTTGTCTCCAGAACTCTCAATTCCTTGGTCCTTTCCAGTCTGTCCAATTTCATCTCCAGAACCATGTTCTTGGATAAGTTCATTAATGTAACCTTATAGTAGAAAAGGTGTGCATCTGTCACCCAAACTCTAGGTGACCTAACAGTCCTTTCCAAAAAGTCCTGTGTTATCTCCAGAACCGTTTTCTCCTTGTTCCTTTCCAATAAGTGCTGTGTTATCTCCAGAACCCTCCACTCCTTGATCCTTTCCAAACAGTCCTGTGTTATCTCCAGAACCCTCCACGACTTGGTCCTTTCCAAACAGTCCTGTGTTGTTTCCAGAACCCTCCACTCCTTGATCCTTTCCAAACAGTCCTGTGTTGTCTCCAGAACCCTCCACTCCTTGGTCCTTTCCAACCAGTCCTGTATTGTCTCCAGAACCCTCCACTCCTTGGTCCTTTGCAAACAGTCCTCTATTGTCTCCAGAGCCCTCCACTCCTTGGTCCTTTCAAAAAAGTGCTGTGTTATCTCCAGAACCCTCCACTCCTTGATCCTTTCCAAACAGTCCTGTGTTGTCTCCAGAACCCTCCAATCCTTTGTCCTTTCCAAATAGTCCTGTATTGTCTCCAGAACCCTCCAATCCTTGATCCTTTCCAAACAGTCCTATGTTATCTCCAGAACCCTTCATGACATGGTCCTTTCCAAAACGTCCTGTGTTGTCTCCAGAAACCTCAGTTCCTTAGTCCTTTCCAGTCTGTCCAATTTCATCTCCAGAACTATGTTCTTGGATAAGTTCATTAATGTAACCTTATAGTCGAAAAGGTGTGCATCTGTCACGCAACCTCTAGGTGACCTGACAGTCCTTTCCAAAAAGTCCTGTGTTATCTCCAGAACCTTTTTCTCCTTGGTCCTTTCCAATAAGTGCTGTGTTATCTCCAGAACCCTCCACTCCTTGGTCGTTTCCAAACATTCCTGTATTGTCTCCAGAACCCTCCACTCCTTGGTCGTTTCCAAACAGTCCTGTATTGTCTCCAGAACCCTCCACTCCTTGGTCCTTTCCAATAAGTGCTGTGTTATCTCCAGAACCCTCCACTCCTTCTTCCTTTCCAAACAGTTCTGTGTTATCTCCAGAACCCTCCACTCCTTGGTCCTTTCTAAACAGTCCTGTATTGTCTCCAGAACCCTCCACTCCTTGGTCCTTTCCAAACAGTCCTGTATTGTCTCCAGAACCCTCCACTCCTTGGTCCTTTCCAATAAGTGCTGTGTTATCTCCAGAACCCTCCACTCCTTGATCCTTTCCAAACAGTCCTGTGTTATCTCCAGAACCCTCCACTCCTTGATCCTTTCCAAATAGTCCTGTGTTGTCTCCAGAACCCTCCACTCCTTGGTCCTTTGCAAACAGTCCTGTATTGTCTCCAGAACCCTCCAATCCTTTGTCCTTTCCAAACAGTCCTGTATTGTCTCCAGAACCCTCCAATCCTTAAACCTTTCCAAACAGTCCTATGTTATCTCCAGAACCCTCCACTCCTTGGTCCTTAGCAAACAGTCCTGTATTGTCTCCAGAACCCTCCACTCCTTGGTCCTTTCCAATAAGTGCTGTGTTATCTCCAGAACCCTCCACTCCTTGATCCTTTTCAAACAGTCCTGTGTTATCTCCAGAACCGTCCACGACTTGGTCCTTTCCAAACAGTCCTGTGTTATCTCCAGAACCCTCCACTCCTTGGTCCTTTGCAAACAGTCCTGTATTGTCTCCAGAACCCTCCACTCCTTGGTCCTTTCCAAACAGTCCTGTGTTGTCTCCAGAACCCTCAATTCCTTGGTCCTTTCCAGTCTGTCCAATTTCATCTCCAGAACCATGTTCTTAGATAAGTTCATGAATGTAACCTTATAGTAGAAAAGGTGTGCATCAGTCACCCAAACTCTAGGTGACCTCACAGTCCTTTCCAAACAGTCCTGTGCTGTCTCCAGAACCCTCCAATCCTTTGTCCTTTCCAAAAAGTCCTGTGTTATCTCCTGAACCTTTTCCTTCTTGGTCCTTTCCAATAAGTGCTATGTTATCTCCAGAACCCTCCACTCCTTGGTCCTTTCCAAACAGTCCTGTATTGTCTCCAGAACCCTCCACTCCTTGGTCCTTTCCAAACAGTCCTGTATTGTCTCCAGAACCCTCCACTCCTTGATCCTTTCCAAACAGTCCTGTGTTATCTCCAGAACGCTGCACTCCTTGATCCTTTTCAAACAGTCCTGTGTTGTCTCCAGAACCCTCCACTCCTTGGTCCTTTCCAATAAGTGCTGTGTTATCTCCAGAACCCTCCACTCCTTGATCCTTTCCAAACAGTCCTGTATTGTCTCCAGAACCCTCCAATCCTTGAACCTTTCCAAACAATCCTATGTTATCTCCAGAACCCTCCATGACATGGTCCTTTCCAAAACGTCCTGTGTTGTCTCCAGAACCCTCAGTTCCTTGGTCCTTTCCAGTCTGTCCAATTTCATCTCCAGAACCATGTTCTTGGATAAGTTCATTAATGTAACCTTATAGTAGAAAAGGTGTGCATCTGTCACGCAACCTCTAGGTGACCTCACAGTCCTTTCCAAAAAGTCCTGTGTTATCTCCAGAACCCTCCATGACTTGGTCCTTTCCAAACATTCCTGTGTTGTCTCCAGAACCCTCCACTCCTTGGTCCTTTCCAAACAGTCTTGTATTGTCTCCAGAACCCTCCACTCCTTTGTCCTTTCCAATAAGTGCTGTGTTATCTCCAGAACCGTTTTCTCATTGGTCCTTTCCAATAAGTGCTGTGTTATCTCCAGAACCCTCCATGACTTGGTCCTTTCCAAACATTCCTGTGTTGTTTCCAGAACCCTCCACTCCTTGATCCTTTCCAAACAGTCCTGTGCTGTCTCCAGAACCCTCCAATCCTTTGTCCTTTCCAAACAGTCCTCTATTGTCTCCAGAACCCTCCAATCCTTAAACCTTTCCAAACAGTCCTATGTTATCTCCAGAACCCTCCATGACATGGTCCTTTCCAAAACGTCCTGTGTTGTCTCCAGAACCCTCCAATCCTTTGTCCTTTCCAATAAGTGCTGTGTTATCTCCAGAACCCTCCACTCCTTGATCCTTTCCAAACACTCCTGTATTGTCTCCAGAACCCTCCAATCCTTGAACCTTTCCAAACAATCCTATGTTATCTCCAGAACCCTCCATGACATGGTCCTTTCCAAAATGTCCTGTGTTGTCTCCAGAACCCTCAGTTCCTTGGTCCTTTCCAGTCTGTCCAATTTCATCTGCAGAACCATGTTCTTGGATAAGTTCATTGATGTAACCTTATAGTCGAAAAGGTGTGCATCTGTCACGCAACCTCTAGGTGACCTGACAGTCCTTTCCAAAAAGTCCTATGTTATCTCCAGAACCTTTTTCTCCTTGGTCCTTTCCAAACAGTCCTGTATTGTCTCCAGAACCCTCCACTCCTTGGTCCTTTGCAAACAGTCCTGTATTGTCTCCAGAACCCTCCACTCCTTGGTCCTTTGCAAACAGTCCTGTATTGTCTCCAGAACCCTCCACTCCTTCATCCTTTCCAAAAAGTCCTGTGTTGTCTCCAGAACCCGCCAATCCTTGGTCCTTTCCAAACAGTCTTGTATTGTCTCTAGAACCCTCCACTCCTTTTGTCCTTTCCAAAAAGTGCTGTGTTATCTCCAGAACCGTTTTCTCATTGGTCCTTTCCAATAAGTGCTGTGTTATCTCCAGAACCCTCCACTCCTTGATCCTTTCCAAACAGTCCTGTATTGTCTCCAGAACCCTCCACTCCTTGCTCCTTTCGAAACAGTCCTGTATTGTCTCCAGAACCCTCCACTCCTTGGTCCTTTCCAAACAGTCCTGTGTTGTCTCCAGAACCCTCCAATCCCTGGTCCTTTCCAATAAGTGCTGTGTTATCTCCAGAACCCTCCACTCCTTGATCCTTTCCAAACAGTCCTGTGTTGTCTCCAGAACCCTCCAATCCTTTGTCCTTTTCAAACAGTCCTGTATTGTCTCCTGTACCCTCCACTCCTTGATTCTTTCCAAACAGTCCTGTATTGTCTCCAGAACCCTCCATTCCTTTGTCCTTACCAAACAGTCTTGTATTGTCTCCAGAACCCTCCACTCCTTGGTCCTTTCCAATAAGTGCTGTTTTATCTCCAGAACCCTCCACTCCTTGGTCCTTTGCAAACAGTCCTGTGTTATCTCCAGAACCCTCCAATCCTTGGTCCTTACCAAACAGTCTTGTATTGTCTCCAGAACCCTCCACTCCTTGATCCTTTCCAAACAGTCCTGTGTTGTCTCCAGAACCCTCCACTCCTTGGTCCTTTCCAACCAGTCCTGTATTGTCTCCAGAACCCTCCACTCCTTGGTCCTTTGCAAACAGTCCTCTATTGTCTCCAGAACCCTCCACTCCTTGATCCTTTCCAAACAGTCCTGTGTTATCTCCAGAACCCTCCAATCCTTTGTCCTTTCCAAACACTCCTGTATTGTCTCCAGAACCCTCCAATCCTTGAACCTTTCCAAACAGTCCTATGTTATCTCCAGAACCCTCCATGACATGGTCCTTTCCAAAACGTCCTGTGTTGTCTCCAGAACCCTCAGTTCCTTGGTCCTTTCCAGTCTGTCCAATTTCATCTCCAGAACCATGTTCTTGGATAAGTTCATCAATGTAACCTTATAGTAGAAAAGGTGTGCATCTGTCACGCAACCTCTAGGTGACCTGACAGTCCTTTTCCAAAAAGTCCTGTGTTATCTCCAGAACCTTTTTCTCCTTGGTCCTTTCCAATAAGTGCTGTGTTATCTCCAGAACCCTCCACTCCTTGATCCTTTCCAAACAGACCTGTGTTGTCTCCAGAACCCTCCACTCCTTGATCCTTTCCAAACAGTCCTGTGTTGTCTGCAGAACCCTCCACTCCTTGGTCCTTTCCAAACATTCCTGTGTTATCTCCAGAACCCTCCACTCCTTGGTCCTTTCCAAACAGTCCTGTGTTGTCTCCAGAACCCTCAATTCCTTGGTCCTTTCCAGTCTGTCCAATTTCATCTCCAGAACCATGTTCTTGGATAAGTTCATGAATGTAACCTTATAGTAGAAAAGGTGTGCATCAGTCACCCAACCTCTAGGTGACCTGACAGTCTTTTCCAAAAATTCCTGTGTTATCTCCAGAACCTTTTTCTCCTTGGTCCTTTCCAATAAGTGCTGTGTTATCTCCAGAACTCTCCACTCCTTGGTCTTTTCCAAACAGTCCTGTATTGTCTCCAGAACCCTCTACTCCTTGGTCCTTTCCAAAGAGTCCTGTATTGTCTCCAGAACCCTCCACTCCTTGGTCCTTTCCAAACAGTCATGTATTGTCTCCAGAACCCTCTACTCCCTGGTCCTTTCCAACCAGTCCTGTATTGTCTCCAGAACCCTCCACTCCTTGGTCCTTTGCAAACAGTCCTCTATTGTCTCCAGAGCCCTCCACTCCTTGGTCCTTTCCAATAAGTGCTGTGTTATCTCCAGAACCGTTTTCTCATTGGTCCTTTCCAATAAGTGCTGTGTTATCTCCAGAACCCTCAATTCCTTGGTCCTTTCCAGTTTGTCCAATTTCATCTCCAGAACCATGTTCTTGGATAAGTTCACTAATGTAACCTTATAGTAGAAAAGGTGTGCATCTGTCACGCAACCTCTAGGTGACCTGACAGTCCTTTCCAAACAGTCCTGTATTGTCTCCAGAACCCCCCACTCCTTGATCCTTTCCAAACAGTCCTGTGTTGTCTCCAGAACCCTCAATTCCTTGGTCCTTTCCAGTCTGTCCAATTTCATCTCCAGAACCATGTTCTTGGATAAGTTCATTAATGTAACCTTATAGTAGAAAAGAAAACAGTTATTAATCTTGGAGGAATATTCTTGCTGCACAAGATTTCACGTTCAGTAACAAAACTAAAAGAGGCAGCAGTCATCTTTTTTACTGAAAGAGAAACGTATTCCGGTACTGAATAAAGCCCCGTATACACAGGTCGAACATCGGTCGGTATTTGCCAGTTCAACAGAAACTGGTCGACATTTGGCCTGTGTGTACAGCAGTCTGTCCAACAGAAGCCGGCTAAATGTCCAGTTTCTGTCAATGGGGCATGGCCAAAAAACATCTGCCACTCTGTACCCGGTCAGTTCTTTTAACCAATGGCTGTGAGCGCTGACCAGTGTGTTCTGGCGAGGGAGCAGTCCCCCTATCAGAACACAATAGCTCAGCAGGGAGATTGCTGTACAGCAATCTCCTCTCAAGCTGGGGGGGTTTGAACAAAAAACTGACAGTGTGTACTTTGCTTCATGATCATTTTAGCAACTTGAAGGAGAGAAAATTGGGTTAACTTAAATTGGACCTTCATTCATTTGCACAGCATGCTCTCACCTGCCTTCATCCCCCACCTTCTTATACAATTGCAGAAGAAAATTTAATCTGTAATTTTTTTTTCTTTCATTACATATTAATTTCCTTATTCTTCATCTTGACAAGGATGATGTTTCCAGCCACGCATGTGTAGACATGCCGAGGTTCTCTGCCATAAAGCTGGCACAGCCACATGGGCATGTCTTTGTATGTGTGGGGGGATCCAGCACTGGCAGAGACCTGCAGAGGATCTACACTTGTGCTGGATCTCCCTTCAAGGTGGCAGTGCTAGGAGCAGAGTGGACCAATGAGATCTTCACTTGCAGGAAGACAAGGCTGGATTCAATGGACTACCAAGTTTTTATTTATTTATTTATTTTCATATAGTGACAATTTGTAGGGATTTGAAATTTTATACAGGATACCTAGGGTGGAGTTCCTCTGCTAGCAAGAGTTCTGAACTTACATGCTTTTGTGTAACTTACCAGGAGTTGTTACGTAGCAGTCATCACCCATGCATATGATGGAACGCACCATGCGAGATGCTGAAAGATAAGGACAGAATATTAGGATAAAAGAAGACTCTGGACAGAAAATTCATATTGCTGGTTGAGCTAAGCATACTTGAGCAAAAATAATAATAAAAAAGTTTTTTTCTATAACCTCCACTGAAATAAACCTTAGGCTTACTCAATGAAGAGTGCATGGAGAAAGGTGCTAAATGCAGTAAACCTATAGAAACCAATCAGAGCTGACTTTAGTGCAGTCAGACCATTAAGGGGTAAATTCAAGCATTATTCTCCACGAAAGGCATTAGAGACTTCTTGCTGCTTGTATCATCCCTGTTTTACCACAATAAAGAATTTTGCGTCATATGCTGGACTCTGCCATCATTCATTGTTAATGAAGTGTAAGCACTTAGGCAAAGGCATGTGTACAGGGGGTGCCAGGTGTGCCAGGGCACACCCTAATCACCCTGTGTGATGCAGACTCCCCCTGCTGAATCCCTGTGGCAGCTGAGGCTACAGAGAAAGGGAGTGGGGGATCTCTTCTGTCCTCAGTCCCTTTCTCTGCTATTTCACCAAAGCCCCTCAATGGGGCTCCTAACACTGTAAAAAGAAAAATATATATAACAAAATAAAATAATAAAAACAAAAAACTACTGACACAAATCTCATCCCTACTGACACCATCCACTGTGTTTGAACTATGGGGTGCACACACCTATGCATTTAGGGCTCTATTTATTTAAAAAAAAATACACAGCCACTTACACATTGGATCTACATATACAATACATCAATTTTTTGTGAATTGGTCTTTATGATATTTTCTCTTCTGAACGAATATTCTTTTATTATAGGCAGTAGTGAAATAAAGCATTATGGCCACTGGATGGAGCAGAGGAGCATAGAAAATACATACGTCTTCATAACTAGAAATACAATGTAACCGTTCTAGATAATGCTAGAGGGAATTATCAAATAAATGTAACCAGTAGTTATAATGGTCTCTAGAATTACATGGTATCTTTTTCTACAAAGTCGTATGCATTTCTTATGCAATCCTTTGAAAATACAGACTTCTTTGTAACAAAAGATACAATGTAACAATTCTAGGGAATAAGACTTTCTGTCTTGACTATAGTCAAAGGAAAAAGAAGGAGGTGAATGAATGAAAACTTGAAAAAACCTTAATCCTAATTTATCCAAAGTTAAAAAAAAAGTTAAAGAGAAGAGGCCCAGAGCGCAATTGGGAGACCTCAGAAGAGGAGGATCAGGGCTGCACAGTGCAAGTAAGTATAATATGTATGATCAGTGACAGCCGCTTATGCGCCTGGCCCCTAATTTACATGCAGGGCACTGATGCATGGATTTCAAAAGTTTTTTTTTTTTTTGGAAGCACAAGATTAGAGCCTGAGGCTCTAATTTTTCTTCAAAAAAGGGTGGGCTCAGGGTGCAGAGCACTGCGCCCAGGGTCCACCCAGTTTTGTGACATTAGCAAATTAATATTCGCCAATGTCTTTCTGTTTTTTCCTCCCGACCAATCAGGAAGCGAGTCCTAAGACCCGATTGGCCAGGAGTCCTAAGACCCCATTGGCCGGATTCCAGGACTCCTGATTGGTTGGGAGGGGGGGCACCGGGGCTCGGGGAGAGATACGCAGGGATGAAGGTAAGTGCGGGATTGGTGGGCGATGGGCGAGCAAGCGAAGCTGCGATCGACAGGGTTGGTATTGGTGATCGCTTGAGCAATGGGGGGTGGGACTTGGTGGGGGTCAGATGGATGGCTCGCTGGGAGGGGGGGTGGCTGGCTGCCCCCCCACCAAGAATTTTGAACACCAGCCGCCACTGCGTTTGATATTGAAAAAAAAACTTTTACAACCACTTTAGGATCATTTAGGTACTTTGGAGTCATTTTCAGTTTAAAGTTTTAACTTACCTTTAATGGCCATTTTCCAAAAAAATCCCTCATGCACATTACATACCCCTCCTCCACTATTCAAAAAGTTGCTCTCATCCCCCTCCAATGTGACAATGTGCAGCCTGTCTAAAAAACTCTTGTTGATCCCCCACTTGTTCAAATATGCATTTGCAGTGCCCACTGGGGGGCGCACTTCTAAGGTCTGGCCCATTTGGCCATTAAGGCAGTAAGGGCCCTTTCACACTGGGGTGGGGGCGGCGTCGGCGGTAAAGCGCCGCTATTGTAAGCGGCGCTTTACCGTCGGTATGTGGCCACTAGCGGGGCGGTTTTACCCCCCGCTAGCGGCCGAGAAATGGTTAAAAACCACCGCAAAGCGCCTCTGCAGAGGCGCTTTGCCGGCGGTATAGCCACGCCGTCCCATTGATTTCAATAGGCAGGAGCGGTGAAGGAGCGGTATACACTCCGCTCCTTCACTGCTCCGAAGATGCTGCTAGGAGGACTTTTTTTACCGTCCTGCCAGCGCATCGCTCCAGTGTGAAAGCCCTCGGGGCTTTCACACTGGAATGAAAGCAGCGGCACTTTCGGGTCGGTTTGCAGGCGCTATTATTAGCGCAATGGCACCTGCAAACCGCCCCAGTGTGAAAGGGCCCTAAGGAGGAAGTTCAACTACTAAAGAAATTTTTGAACTAAGGCCCACATGTATGGAGGGGGACAGATGAGGAGGGGGGACGACTTTTTTTTAAATGCCCATTAAAGATGAACTAACCCTTTAAATTAGAAACTGTTTAAGAAATCTTAAGTTTGGCATAACCTAACCACATATCCACACATGAAACCAAATAGGCAAGTGTGCATTTTATAACCTTAAAGTAGAACTAAAGGCATTTTTTTATATTTCAGATGATCTAAGGAGGTTAAAACGTTCTTTAAAAAAAATATATATATATTTTATTTATTTATTTTTATTTTTTTTTACCATCTGTGTCTTATTCAGGAGATTTCCCTTCACTTAGAGGAAGTCCCTCCAAAGTGAAGAAAATCCTGTGTTGTCACCAGAACTAGTGTCCCCTTCAGAAGATTTCCCCTCTATTCCTGTTCTGGTGACAACACAAATTTTGGCAATTTTCTTTCACTCTCGGTGATAACGGCAAACAAGACAAATAGAGAGGGCAAATCTTCCTAATGTAGACACAGACAGCAATAAAAATCTGGGAAGGGTTCTAATCCCTCTCCACTCTATCCAAAACTAAAAAAAAAGTTAAACTTTAAAATAAAAATTTAAAAAAATAGCAAAAGTATGTGTATGCTCTTTTAAATAAAGAAACAAAAAAAATGGCCCATTATTTCCCATGATTGCTGGGTTTGCTATAAATGAATAAAATGTAATCTACGCAGGATCCAGATCATAGGATTTTATGGGGTCCCGGAGACTCATGGAGATGTTTATAGTAACTTCAATGTATTTAAAATCCCCACAATCATATGTAGGAGAGTGAGGAGCAATTGTGATTATAATATATTGCAATAAGTTTCTAGAGAGAGAAAGAAATAAAAAAAGACACATAAAAGTAAGAATAAAATAAATAGGAGAATAGAATAAAATAAGGAATACATATGAACTCCTATAACTTGCTACATTGTAACAAATCACACCAGAATGTAAGAGAAGTAGAATTACCTGGCCAAGATAAAACTTGAGAGATGCAGCACAAAGTGATGAGAAGAACGGCCTTCATTTTGACTGGAAGCTGTGAGTCCAGGAAGAAGGGTGGGGGCAGATGGTGATGAGGGTCTTTATATAAGGCCCCTTTCACACGGATGGACCGTCTATCCGTTTTTCTTCCATCCGTCGACGGGCGACAATGCATTCCTATGGGCAAACGGATGACCATCCATTACCATCAGTTAACCTCCGCTTCCATTTTTATCAGTTTTTTTAACGTACAAAGCTACGTCCAGTTCCGTCAAAACAGATATTAACTGACGTTAACTGACAATGTCCGTCAACGTCCGATCAGTTAAGATCCGTTTTGAAGAAATAATTCAAAGTTCATACTTTGACAAATAAAAAAACAAAGTGAAAAAACCTTTATTTTAAAAGGGTTATGCAGAATAATAAAACTAAAACTGTTTTGAACATATCATGTGCTTTTGTGTCTTTTTATGCTATCAAAACACAATGAAATACCCAAATTAATGAATTAATACATTTAAATTTGCACTGCATTATTTATATATATATATATATATATATATATATATATATATATATAGGGTTGTCCCGATACCACTTTTTTAGGACCGAGTACAAGTACCGATACTTTTTTTCAAGTACTCGCCGATACCGATTACCGATACTTTTTTTTAATGTCACGTGACAGTGGTTTTTTTTTTTTTTTTCATTTACATTTATTATTTTTTACAATTTATTTTTTTTTTATTCTTTATTGCACTATGTGTGTGTTTTTTTTTTTTTAATCAGCCCTGTTGGGCGGCTTTGGTGAGATATCAGGGGTCTTAACAGACCTCTGATATCTCCCCCCTGAGACAGAGAAAGAGACAGAGGATAGAGATTCCCCAGTCCCTTTCTCTGCAGCGTCAGATGCACTGAGAATGAATGGAGAGAAGACAGCGGCTCCTCTCCATTCATAAACTGACACATTGTAATCACAGGAGATTACAATGTTTCAGTTATGTGAATAGACAGAGTCAGCTGACTCTCTCCATTCACACAGCGGAGAGACAGCAGAACGGAGGGGACAGAGGAAGAGAGAGGGGGACAGCGGAAAGCCGGAATGGATGGGGACAGCGGAGGGGGACAGAGCAAAGAAGGAGGACAGCGGAGGGGGACAGAGGAACGGAGCAGGACAGCGGAGGGGGACAGAGGAACGGAGCAGGACAGCGGAGGGGGACAGAGGAACGGAGGGGGACAGAGCAAAGAAGGAGGACAGCGGAGGAGGTCAGAGGAACGGAGGGGGACAAAGCAACGGTGCAGGACAGCGGAGGGGGACTAAGGGGGATGAGGTGACAGTCAGCGGTGATCGCGTGTGGGGGAGTTACAAGCACCGATCACCGTTATATGTCACTAAAGCAGCTGAAAGCCGCGGGGGGAGAAGCTTGTAATTCCCCCACGCGCCGATCACTGCTGACTATCAAGGTATCGGTGGAAGCATCGGGAGCATTTGCCCGAGTACAAGTACTTGGGTAAGTGCTTGGTATCGGTGCCGATACCGATACTAGTATCGGTATCGGGACAACTATATATATATATATATATATATATATATATATATATATTGGTACTGCCATGAAACTTCTCCTGATGGAGATAGAAAGTAGTCTGCAAATTGTTCACGCATGGCAATGTAGGATGGGTGGAGAAAGGCTTTCTGGGTAATTTCCTTAAATGCAAAGAAACTGCTGTAAACGGATGAAAACGGATACAAAAACGGATGAAAAAACGGATGTAAACGTGTACATTAACGGATGAAAACAGATATTAACGGAACAGAAGACGGATGAAAATGGAGATTAACGGAACGGATGACGGATGAAGACGGATGAAGCAACGGATAAGAACTGATACGTTTTTAACGTGGCTAAACTGATGATGTCCGTGTGAAAGGGGCCTAAGGCAGACCACCTCTACATTGTCTGGGTGGGATTACACTAAACAATAAAGTCTCCTCCCAGTCATTTGCATTCAGATAGCAAAGCCTAATGTAAAAAAAAAAAATCTAATCAAATGTTATTTACCCCCCTTTAAGTCCTAGGGCTTTTTTCAGGTTTTGGACATGAGAAACAAATGGTGAAAATTGTATTAAAAAATAATTTTCTGTTGATGTTGAGCACATAAAAAATGTTAAAGTGTTTTTTTTTTTCTGAAAAAAATGTTTGTATTTGTCTGGAATCAAACAATATGAAACGTGTCTGTTTTTCCAAGTTATGGGGAAAACATATGGTGTAGAAACAATAGTGTATACATTACATTTTATTTATGAAGCTTTTTTTTCTCACACTATGACTTTAACTTACATGCTTTAGTTTTTTTAGAAATGAGAAAAAATTATGAAAATTATGAAAAAAATCAATTTTCTGTTGATCTTGACCACATAAAAGTGTAAAAGACAAGGCACAGTGTTTTTTCCTGAACTTTTTTTTTTTTAACTTATCTGGAATGAAATATGAAATTTGTAGACAATACCCCCCTCCCTAAATTATCTGAATCTCACCGTTCTATTATGGATGCCCCTTTCACTGAAGGAGAGGTTAGGGAGGTTATCAAAGGTCTCAAAAATGGTTCAGCCCCAGGACCGGACGGATTTTCATCCCAATATTACAAGACTTTCATAGATGTCCTCTCCCCTTGTCTGGTCCGGCTCTTCAATTCCCTTCGAAATGGACAGCCTCTTGACAGAATAGCAAACCTTGCTTATATCTCTGTCATCCCCAAACCAGGCAAGGACC
Organism: Aquarana catesbeiana; assembly: GCF_042186555.1. Classification (NCBI taxonomy): domain Eukaryota; kingdom Metazoa; phylum Chordata; class Amphibia; order Anura; family Ranidae; genus Aquarana; species Aquarana catesbeiana. The sequence continues at coordinate 25,251,089 of NC_133332.1, forward strand.
CCAGCCAAGTCAGCAACTACAGGCCAATTTCCCTAATTAATATCGATCTTAAGATCATGACAAAAATTCTCTCTAATAGACTGGGGTCCTTCATAGATTCTTGCATTCACAAAGACCAAGTCGGCTTCATACCGGGGAGGCAGGGACCGGACCAGATAAGGAGAGCGGTGGACATTATATCTCTACTCAGGTCAGGATGGGATGGGGCCCATCACAGAAGGGATTCCTCCTCTCATTGGACCTTCAGAAGGCCTTTGATACGGTCACTTGGCCCTACCTTTTCTCAACCCTCGAAAAATGGGGTTTTGGTCCCCACTTCCTCGCCTCAATAAAAGCCCTTTATTCCAATCCCAAAGCTCAGATTAGGCTACAAGGCTCCCTATCCGACCCATTCCCTATCCTTAAAGGAACTCGTCAAGGTTGCCCTCTTTCCCCCCTCCTCTTTGCCATAGCTATTGAAACCCTAGCAATTGCAATAAGAGATCACCCTGACATCCACGGAGTTAAATGTGGCCCTTCATTACACAAATGTGCCCTATTCGCAGACGATATCCTTCTCTTCATTACCTCACCCCTCACTTCGATCCGAAATTTAATGCAACTACTAAACAATTTTGGCAAGGCCTCTGGACTTAAGATTAACATGTCCAAATCCACCGCTCTTAATATCTCTATCCCGTCATCTCTCTTAGATAAACTTATAGAAAACTCCCCATTTACTTGGAGTTCTTCCTCTATCCCATACCTAGGTATCCATCTTTCTGCCTCCATAGATCTGCTGTACAAAACTAATTACCCACCTATGTTCAAGAAACTCAAGTCCGACCTGGACCATTGGTCACTCTACAATCTGTCCTGGCTAGGCAAGATAAATGCCGTTAAAATGACCCTCCTCCCCAGGATCCTTTACCTTTTCTGCTCCCTCCCCATTCCAGTACCTAAAGCACAAATAACAAACCTCCAATCTGCGATTATACGTTTCACCTGGGGCAAGCTAAACCACTGTCTTCCTAAACAAACACTGATTAGACCCAGAAAGAAAGCAGGCTTAGGACTTCCCAACCTCTGGTGGTATTACCAGGCGGCCCAATTAACCCAATTCTCCATCATATACGCCAAAGGCCCAAAACCAGATTGGGTTGAAATAGAACAACAAGCAGTCCCTAACCACAATTTAGATTTCCTTTTATGGCAGCCCCCTAAATCTAGGCCCCCTATCCTCTCTCCTAACCTGTCCCATTCATTTACATTATGCGACTCTCTTCACAAATCACAATCTATAACTTCTCGATGGTGTCCTCTAGCCCATATATTTCATAATCCTAAATTCCCCCGTGGAATGGATATCAAGGCCTTTCAATGGTGGCTAGATAAAGGCCTGTATCGGATTGGACACTTTTTTAATTCCAATGGTCCCCTAACACTAAAACACTGCATCTCCAAATTAGACATGCCCCCATCCGAAACATTTCGCTTCCACCAAATTTCTCACTTCCTAAGTTCTCTTAAACCCAATGACAACTCCCCCCTCACAGTCACCCCGTATGAACAATGGTGCTCTAAAGCCGTGGATGTGCGAGGGGGTATCTCCCTAGTATACTCAGCTTTGGCTGACCCTCCGGAGAAAGCGCCTTACATGCTTAAATGGGAGAGCAACCTCGATTTTGAATGGGATTTGGAAACATGGAACATTCAAGTTGCAAAGGCATTTAAAGGAATAATTAATATATCCCTAGTCTAAGCTAATCTTAAGATAATAACTCGTTGGTACCTAGTCCCCACTCGTCTATTCAAATTTTTCCCTCAATCCTCGCCCCTCTGTTTCAGAGGATGCGATATCCTGGGTTCCCACCTACATATCCTTTGGCAGTGCCCTAGGATCAGGAGCTTTTGGAATAAAGTTTTTAATCTAATTCGAAAGGTTACTGGGGCAGTCCTTAGCCAGGACCCTTTAGTGGCCCTTCTAAACAAGAAGATACCCAATATAACAAAATACAAACAGAAATTGATTCACTTTATGCTCCTCGGAGCTAAAACAACGATTGGGCATTCCTGGAAATCTCCCTCAGTATCCTTTCATTTAGCTAAACAAAAAATCACTTGGATTATGATTCAGGAGAAAACCTCCAGTATTATTCTAGATAGATTCGAATCATTCAAATACATATGGGAACCCTGGGCCCAACATATTGGCACCTCCTTATAACTTACGGCTTTACTACCCCGTTAGCAACACTCTCGACCTTCAACTCCCCGTCAACATCGGGCCATTGAATGACACAGTAACGGCCAGTTTATGAAGCGATGATCTCACCGCTTCACTGGCGATCTGTGTCAGAATTCACACTCTCAGGTTCACCAGCTCAGAGGTGGTGAATCGGGGAGTGAAGAGGAAATCTGGGGGGATCTGAGGGGGAAGGAGGAAGATTTTTAACTTCCTTATGCCTCGTTCAGACCCCCCAACACTGTAAACATGTCCCCTGTCATATTTATGTGTATACATATATATACATATATATATATATAATGTGTATATGTATATATATATATCATGTGTGTGTATATACATGTATATATAATGTGTGTGTGTGTATACATATGTATATAATGTAGGGGGACTCCTTATTTTATTAACATTAATCCACGCTGTCTGTCCGTGTATTGAGCGGTGATAATTTATCACTGCTTAATAAACTGACATCTTTGTATTTCAGTGAATTTCTGGTACTGTAATCTCCTAAAGTCTCACGAGATTCCAGTATCAGGGGCCGTTCTCCACTGTTTGAAGCATTTGTAGATCTCTTCACTCCTCCAAAGGTGAAGCGATCTACAAAGCTTCATAAACTGGCACACAGAGGAGAAAGATCTTCACTGTGAATGCCGGAGAACGAAGCAGTGAATAGATTTCACTGCTTCATAAACGGACACCTATGACTTTAAATTACCTACTTTATCGTTTATTTTTTTTTTAATTGTTTACAAATGAGTAAAAATAATGAAAAAAAAAACAATTGTTTGTTGATGAAAATGTAAAAGATAAGGCACAGTGTTTTTATCTGAATATATATATTTTTAACTTGTCTCGAATCAACTATAAAATTTGACTGTTTTTCCAAGTTATGGGGAAAACATATGGTGTAGAAACAATAGTGTATATATTACATTTTTTTTAAAAGGCTTTTTTTTCTCACACTCTAACTTTAACTTACATGCTTCAGGTTTTTTTTAGAAGTGGGAAAAAATTATGAAAATTATGAAAATAATAATAATTTGCTGTTGATTTTGGCTCAGTGTTTTTTTCCTGAAATGTTTTTTGTTTAACTTGTATGAATCAAATATGAAATTTTACTTTTTCTAAGTTATGGGGAAAACATATGATGTAGAAACGAAGATGTATATATTAGATTTTATTTATGAAGCTTTTTTCTCACACTATAACTTTAATTGAGATACTTTATTATTTATTTATTGAATTTGATTTATTAGAAATGAGTACAAATAGTGAAAATTATGAAAAAAAAAAATAAACAAATAAAAAACATTTCTGTTGATTTTGACCACATAAAAAATGTAAAAGACAAGGCACAGTGGTTTTTTTTCTAAAATAAATGTTTTAATTTGTCTGAAATCAAACAATACAAAATTTTTCTGGAAAAAAAACATATGGTGTAGAAGCAATTGGGGATATATTAAATTTTATTTACAAAGCTTTTTTTCCTCACACTTTGACATGACAACAAAAGTCCTATCTATCCATGAAATCACATTGACAATTGCGCGGTCATGCAACACTGTACCCATATGAAATTATTATCTTTTTTTGAGACAAATAGAGCTTTCTTTTGGTGTATTTAGTAGGGCTGCACCGATACCGTTTTTTTTGTCGGCGAGTAAGAGTACCTATACTTTCGGTCAAGTATTCTCTGATACCTTTGCTGTGCAATTTGAGCCCATATAAAATGAATGGGGTCAAATTGCATTGCATATAATTGCATACAATTCGAACAGGAATGTGGTTCAAATTGCCTGTGGTTTCCCCCACCGCTCCTGTGTGATCCCAGTTCAGAAAGATTCGGAAGCGCCATCTAGGAAGTGCATAATGGGCAGAGTTTATTAAAAATGTTCTGATAACTCACATTTTAAAGGTCCATAATATAAACTATATTGTCAAAAGTATTGGGACACTTGCCTTTACATGCACATATATAAAATAGTATACATGAAATTTAATGACATACCAATCTTATTCTATAGGGTTCAATATAACAGCATCAACTCTTCTGGGAAGGCTGTCCACAAGGTTTAGGAGTGTGTCTATGGGAATGTTTGACCATTCTTACAGAAACGCATTTGTGAGGTCAGGCACTGATGTTGGACTAGAAGGCCTGGCTCACAGTGTCCACTCTAATTCATCCCAAAGGTGTTCTATCGGGTTGAGGTCAGGACTCTGTGCAGGCCAGTCAAGTTCCTCCACCCCAAACTCGCTCACCTATGTCTTTATGGACCTTGCTTTGTGCACTGGTGCGCAGTCATGTTGGAACAGGAAGGGGCCATCCCCAAACTGTTCCCACAAAGTTTGGAGCATGAAATTTTCCAAAATGTCTTGGTATGCTGACGCCTTCACTGGAACTAAGGGGCCAAGCCCAACCCCTGAAAAACAACCCCACACCAAATTCCCCCTCCACCAAATGATTTAATAATGTGAAATATTCCTTTATTATTTATGTATATCCAAAAAAGGGATTGTAGCATATAAAAAGTTTATTGTAAATTCCAAAGAGAACTCAAAACATGTTGGCAATGGTTTTCGGGCAATGAGCCCTTCATCAGCCCAAAAATCAGGTTTTTTTGGCCTGACAAAGAGGTCCGTGTTTTGGCCTGATGAAGGGCTTATTGCCCAAAACTGTTCCCAACATGTTTTGACTCTCTTTGAAATTTATGATAAACTTTTTATATGCTGCAAGCCTGCAACCCATTTTTTGGATTTACTTTAAAATATTGAGCCTGAAAGGCAGGGCTGTTCACCTCCTCTCCTTCTCTCTTTATATAGATCTAATATATATATATATATATATATATATATATATATATATATATATATATATATATATATATATATATAATACTATATAGTTTGTAATCGGAAAGTCTGGAATAATGGGCTTTGTCTTCAGGGCAGTTTAATGTAATCAGGTTCTGCTTATATGATAATGAATTAGCACATTAATTGGTCAACATGAAAGGAAAAAGAAAAATACAGTGATGTTTACATTACATGGGTCGGCCAAACTGCCACACCATTTACATAAGATAGCATACAATCCAATCTTTTGAACAGGCTTATGCATAGACATTACAGTGAGGAAAATAATTATTTGATCCCCTGAATATTATGTAAGTTTGCCCACTTGCACAGAAATGTATGATCTTTAATTTTTATCATAGGTGTATTGTAAATTATAGAGACATAGTATCAATCAAAAATTCAGAAAAAAAAACACATGACACAAATTTTATAAATTGAGTTGCAGTTCAGTGACTAAAACATGACTTAGTACTTGGTGGAGAAACTACACCATGCCACCCTACTCTCCTATCTGCAAACTTTACCCTGCCTTCCAAGATCTCTGTCAGTGTCCACTGACATGGAGAAGGACATATTCAGCCCAGGGCATGTTTCACCCCAACCTGAGCCCTTCACACATGAATGAGCGGGGACCGAACACACTGCTACAGGGCACTGAGTAAACCCACCACCTCACCACAGCGACTGGAGCTTCCATTTAATTCAGACTCTGCACATAAATTATGCAGACTGGGACATGGGGCACAGGAGGGGCTAGGGACAGGGCTAGGGATCTCTCTCTTTCTTTATCACCACCCCCTTCTCTCCCCCTTCCCCCCTCCTCCCCCCTCCTCTCTCCCTCCTCTCCCTCTCTCTCCCTCCCTCTCCCTCTCTCTCCCCCTCCCCCCCTCTCTCCCCCCCTTCCCTTCCCCCCTCTCTCTCCTCCCTCACCCTCCCCTCTCTCTCTCTCTCCCTCCCCCATCTCTCTCCCCCTTCCCTCTGTCTCTCCCCCTCTCTCTTTTTCCCTCCCTCCCCCTCTCTCTCGTTCTCCCCCCTCTCTCTCCCCCTATCTCTTTCCCTCTCCCCCCCTTCTCTCTCTCACTCCACCATCTCTCTCTCCCTCCCCCATCTCTCTCTCCCATCTCTCTCTCCCTCCCCCATCTCTCTCTCTCTCCCTCCCCCTCCGCACTGTGCTTGGATCCCCCCAATCTCCTTTCTCTGGGGATGTGGAATGACTCAGTGACACCCCTTCCCCATTCTCCCAAGGAAACTGGGGTCATTTCTAGAGGGGGTTGTCACCTTCCTGGGTCCCAGATGTTGTATTGGCTGCATATGTCTGGTATGTGAGGAGGGTGCCCTGGAAGCGGAGCTGATCACCTGTGTTCTAGATCCATGCATCTTTCTGCAGCCATTTTTCTCGCTTGAATTATTTCTCCCATTATGGGCGTGAGAGGGGCCTCATGTCTAACTTTTTGCCTAAGGCCTCACAAAGCCTAGAGCCACCTCTGTTGTTCGATGTCCAGATCAGGAGAGTAGCCTAGCGTGACCACTGTGCTCCTCTATAGATACTATAAAGTAGGCGGTGTCACTAGGACATGGAGTGTGCTACTTGCTGGATCATCGGGTGCAAATAAAGGGAAAAAAGCCTAAGAAATAAAATGAATGCAGCCACCATGTCTAGGACTGATAAGCTGATATGTATTTTTTTTTTTCGTTTTTGAGTTTAAATATACTGTTGGCAGAAGGTCCCTGATAGAAAAAGGCAGCATTGTAAGCCCATGATGTTTTACTACCAATCTGCTACTATATTCATGTCTTCATCAAATGTATAATGCTAATGAGATGGTACCGTATTTCCCGGTGTATAAGGCGACCGGGCGTATAAGACGACCCCCTAATTTTAAATTTTTTGAAGAGTTTTTGCCTGTACTTACCGTATAAGATGACCCCCCTTCCGAGGCTTCCGACGCTTCATATTTCTTCCTTCTTGCTGGAGCTGGAACCATATCCTTCCTTCTTGCTGGAGCCAATCATGGCGAGCGATGTATTCTATTAATGAATACAAAGCCTGCTTGGATTGGTAGAGGCTGTAACATCATCAGCCCGCGCCTCTCTGACTCTCAAAGCCAATCCGAGCAGGCTACATAGTTTTGGCAGAGGTTGTTACTCCAATCTGTATTAATTTGAATACATCGCTCACCGGGATTGGCTCAGCAGTATATACTGTATGTAGCCAAAGCTACATACAGTATTATCGCACATCCAGCAGGCATCCGAGGGGCAGACCCAGCGTATAAGACGACCCCTGCTTTTCGGCCATTTTTTTAAGGGTAAAAAGTCGTCTTATACGCCGGAAAATAGGGTACTTTATGTTGGTGAATATTTGTAAGGCATTTAACCATTGTAATAAAGCTCTTATGTTTTATCAATTCTATGTTGTAAATTCCTATTTAGTCCCATTATATAATAATCTCCCAGATATGATTTAGTGAGAGATTGTGGATGTAAATTGTTCTAAATTAGCGATGATTCCATAATGGGAATGTGGAGGAAAGATTCATCTATGTTTATTATATGTATTTCCTCAATCAGACAAATAGACAAATTTACGGGGATTGTTAGAGAGCAAATGCAAATGCCACAGAGGTTGATTTACTAAAGGCCAATAGACTGTGCACTTTGCAAAGAGCAATTGCACTCTACAAGTGCAGTTGCTGTAGACTAGAGCTTAGTAAATGAGGTAAAGATTTTCTTTGCAAAGAATACCCAATCACGTGCAAGAAAAAAAAAAACAAAAAAACGTCATTTTTGCTTGCACATGATTGGATGATGAAAATCAGCAGAGCTTCAGCTCTGGAGCAACTGCAGTTTGCAATGTGCAGAGTCTCTTTGCCTCTTAGTAACACAAACCATTGTTTTTATAAATAGACCCCATATGTATATCAAACCGAGTCAGGAAAGTGTATATATTCCACATTTGGCTTACATCAGTGGGAAATGGGGGTGAATAATACTCTGACACAAAGCCCAGACTTGTAGGAACCCATCCGATCTATCCCACACCCTGCCTGTTCAATGTTCCATCCTTCTAGTCTCCATAATGGTATCCAATAGACATACCTGAGAGAGGACAACAGACGGCCTCCAATGTAGAGGGATCAGTCTTCTGGCAGCTAAAAAAATATGTGAGGTCATTTTTTAAGGAAAGATTCTCACTTTCCAGCTGCAAATTTGTTTTGTAGGGTAAGACAGTTCACACAAATGTATTTAAACTGAGTATTTTCTTATAATTTACCTGTAAATGAAGAGTAACCCTCTAGTTTTTGCATGTGATGATATTTGAGTACTTTCTGTTTTACGGAGGAAATGTACTCAGATTTAATAAAGACAATTTTTTTGCAAATAATCTTATAGACTGACTGTCTTGTAAAGCAAAGAACACCAGCTGATAGAAAAAAAATGTTTTTTTATTTAGAAAAATTGAAGTATTTAATACATGCATGGACAAAAAAAAACAATAACACAGATAGAAATACAAACAGTTTTTTGTTTGCAACAACTTTTTTACACAGGAAATTGGAAATGGAACTGGAATATTTGGCACCCTACATATAGGATATAGAATTCGCAAAGATCTTTTATTCTCATTTCCCAGGTCTATCTGTAAAACCTATGCTTGGTCAGCTTTAGTTTTCTCCAGTAAGTACCACTATATCTCCAAAACCAATTTCTCCTTGGTCCTTTCCAAACAGTCCTGTGTTATCTCCAGAACCGTTTTCTCCTTGGTCCTTTCCAATAAGTGCTGTGTTATCTCCAGAACCCTCCACTCCTTGGTCCTTTCCAAACAGTCCTGTGTTATCTCCAGAACCGTTTTCTCCTTGGTCCTTTAGAAATAAGTGCTGTGTTATCTCCAGAACCGTTTTCTCCTTGGTCCTTTCCAAACAGTCCTGTGTTATCTCCAGAACCGTTTTCTCCTTGGTCCTTTCCAATAAGTTCTGTGTTATCTCCAGAACCGTTTTCTCCTTGGTCCTTTCCAAACAGTCCTGTGTTATCTCCAGAACCGTTTTCTCCTTGGTCCTTTCCAATAAGTGCTGTGTTATCTCCAGAACCGTTTTCTCCTTGGTCCTTTCCAATAAGTGCTGTGTTATCTCCAGAACCGTTTTCTCCTTGCTCCTTTCCAAACAGTCCTGTGTTATCTCCAGAACCGTTTTCTCCTTGGTCCTTTCCAATAAGTGCTGTGTTATCTCCAGAACCGTTTTCTCCTTGGTCCTTTCCAAACAGTCCTGTGTTATCTCCAGAACCATTTTCTCCTTGGTCCTTTCCAATAAGTGCTGTGTTATCTCCAGAACCCTCCACTCCTTGGTCCTTTCCAAACAGTCCTTTGTTATCTCCAGAACCCTCCACTCCTTGGTCCTTTCCAAACAGTCCTGTGTTATCTCCAGAACCATTTTCTCCTTGGTCCTTTCCAATAAGTGCTGTGTTATCTCCAGAACTGTTTTCTCCTTGGTCCTTTCCAAACAGTCCTGTATTATCTCCAGAACCATTTTCTCCTTGGTCCTTTCCAATAAGTTCTGTGTTATCTCCAGAACCGTTTTCTCCTTGGTCCTTTCCAAACAGTCCTGTGTTATCTCCAGAACCGTTTTCTCCTTGGTCCTTTCCAATAAGTGCTGTGTTATCTCCAGAACCCTCCACTCCTTGGTCCTTTCCAAACAGTCCTTTGTTATCTCCAGAACCCTCCACTCCTTGGTCCTTTCCAAACAGTCCTGTGTTATCTCCAGAACCATTTTCTCCTTGGTCCTTTCCAATAAGTGCTGTGTTATCTCCAGAACCGTTTTCTCCTTGGTCCTTTCCAAACAGTCCTGTGTTATCTCCAGAACCGTTTTCTCCTTGGTCCTTTCCAATAAGTTCTGTGTTATCTCCAGAACCGTTTTCTCCTTGGTCCTTTCCAAACAGTCCTGTGTTATCTCCAGAACCGTTTTCTCCTTGGTCCTTTCCAATAAGTACTGTGTTATCTCCAGAACCGTTTTCTCCTTGGTCCTTTCCAAACAGTCCTCTGTTATCTCCAGAACCGTTTTCTCCTTGGTCCTTTCCAATAGGTGCTGTGTTATCTCCAGAACCCTCCACTCCTTGGTCCTTTCCAAACAGTCCTTTGTTATCTCCAGAACCCTCCACTCCTTGGTCCTTTCCAAACAGTCCTGTGTTATCTCCAGAACCATTTTCTCCTTGGTCCTTTCCAATAAGTGCTGTGTTATCTCCAGAACCGTTTTCTCCTTGGTCCTTTCCAAACAGTCCTGTGTTATCTCCAGAACTGTTTTCTCCTTGGTCCTTTCCAATAAGTGCTGTGTTATCTCCAGAACCCTCCACTCCTTGGTCCTTTCCAAACAGTCCTGTGTTATCTCCAGAACCGTTTTCTCCTTGGTCCTTTCCAATAAGTGCTGTGTTATCTCCAGAAACGTTTTCTCCTTGGTCCTTTCCAATAAGTGCTGTGTTATCTCCAGAACCGTTTTCTCCTTGGTCCTTTCCAAACAGTCCTGTGTTATCTCCAGAACCGTTTTCTCCTTGGTCCTTTCCAATAAGTGCTGTGTTATCTCCAGAACCCTCCACTCCTTGGTCCTTTCCAAACAGTCCTTTGTTATCTCCAGAACCCTCCACTCCTTGGTCCTTTCCAAACAGTCCTGTGTTATCTCCAGAACCGTTTTCTTCTTGGTCCTTTCAAATAAGTGCTGTGTTATCTCCAGAACCGTTTTCTCCTTGGTCCTTTCCAATAAGTGCTGTGTTATCTCCAGAACCGTTTTCTCCTTGGTCCTTTCCAATAAGTGCTGTGTTATCTCCAGAACCGTTTTCTCCTTGGTCCTTTCCAAACAGTCCTGTGTTATCTCCAGAACCCTCAATTCCTTGGTCCTTTCCAGTCTGTCCAATTTCATCTCCAGAACCATGTTCTTTGATAAGTTCATTAATGTAACCTTATAGTAGAAAAGAAAACAGTTATTAATCTGGGAGGAATATTCTTGCTGCACATGATTTCACGTTCAGTAATAAAACTAAAAGATGCTGCAGTCATCTTTTTTACAGAAGGAGAAACGTATTCCGGTACTGAATAAAGCCAAGTATACACAGGTCGAATATCGGACGGTTTTTGCCGGTTCAACAGAAACTGGGCGACATTTTGCCTGTGTGTACAGCAGTCTGTCCAACAGAAGCCGGCTAAATGTCCAGTTTCTGTCAATGGGGCATGGCCGAAAAACATCTGCCAATCTGTACCCGATCAGTTCTTTTAACCAATGGCTGTGAGCGCTGACCAGTGTGTTCTGGCGGGGGAGCAGTCCCCCTATCAGAACACAATAGCTTAGCAGGGAGATTGCTGTACTAACATCACATAGTTAGTACAGCAATCTCCTCTCAAGCTGGGGGGGTTTGAACAAAATACTGACAGTGTGTACTTAGCTTCATGATCATTTTAGCAACTTGAAGGAGAGAAAATCGGATCAACTTAATTTGGACCTTCATTCATTTGCACAACATGCTCTCACCTGCCTTTGTCCCCCACCTTCTTATACAATTGCAGAAGAAAATTTAAACTGTAATTTTTTTTTCTTTTATTACATATTAATTTCCTTATTCTTCATCTAGACAAGGATGATGTTTCCAGCCACTCATGTGTAGACATGCCGAGGTCCTCTGCTATAAAGCTGGCACAGCCACAGGGCATGTCTGTGTATGTGTGGGGGGGGATCCAGCACTGGCAGAGACCCGCAGAGCATCTACACTTGTGCTGGATCTCCCTTCAAGGTGGCAGTGCTAGGAGCAGAGTGGACCAATGAGATCTTCACTTGCAAGAAGACAAGGCTGGATTCAATGGACTACCAAGTATTTTTTTTTTTTTTTTTATATTTTCATACAGGGACAATTTATAGGGATTTGAAATTTTATACAGGATACCTAGGGTGGAGTTCCTCTGCTAGCAACAGTTCTGGACATACATGCTTTTGCGTAACTTACCAGGAGTTGTTACGTAGCAGTCATCACCAACGCATATGATGGAACGCACCATGCGAGATGCTGAAAGATAAGGACAGAATATTAGGATAACAGAAGGTTCTGGACAGCAAATTCATATTGCTGGTTGAGCTAAGCATACTTGAGCAAAAATAATAATAATAATAATAATAATAATAATAAAAGTTTTTTTCTATAACCTCCACTGAAATAAAACTTACACATAGACACATAGAGGCTTACACAATGAAGAGTGCATGGAGAAAGGTGCTAAGTGCAGTAAACCTATAGAAACCAATCAGAGCTGACTTTTGTGCAGTCAGACCATTAAGGGGTAAATTCAAGCGCTATTCTCCACGAAAGGCATTAGAGACTTCTTGCAGCTTGTATGATCCCTGTTTTACCACAATAAACAATTTTGCAGTATATGCTGGACTCTGCCATCATTCATTGTTAATGAAGTGTAAGCACTAAGCACTTAGGCATAGACATGCGTACAGGGTGTGCCAGGTGTGCCAGGGCACACCCTAATCACCCTGTGTGATGCAGACTCCCCCTACTGAATCCCTGTGGCAGCTGAGGCTACAGAGAAAGGGAGTGGGGGATCTCTTCTGTCCTCAGTCCCTTTCTCTGCTATTTCTCCAAAGCCGCTCAATGGGGCTCCTAACACTGTAAATTATATATTATGAAAAAATAATTAAAAAAGAACAAAATAAAATAATAAAAACAAGAAACTACTGACACAAATCTCATCCCTACTGACACCATCCACTGTGTTTGAACTATGGGGTGCACACACCTATGCATTTAGGGGTCTATTTATTAAAAAAAAAAAAAAACATAGCCACTTACACATTGGATCTACATATACAATACATCCATTTTGTGTGAATTGGTCTTTATGATATTTTCTCTTCTGAACGAATATTCTTTTATTATAGGCAGGAGTGAAATAAAGCATTATGGCCACTGGATGGAGCAGGGGAGCATAGAAAATACATACGTCTTCATAACTAGAAATGCAATGTAACAGTTCTAGACAATGCTAGAGGGAATGATCAAATAAATGTAACCAGTAGTTATAATGGTCTCTAGAATTACATGGTATCTTTTGCTACAAGGTCGTAAGCATTTCTTATGCAATCCTTTGAAAATACAGACTTCATTGTAACAAAAGATACAATGTAACAATTCTAGGGAATAAGACTTTCTGTCTTGATGACTATAGTCAAAGGAAAAATAAGGGGTGAATTAAGCAATGAAAACTTGAAAAACCTTAATCCTAATTTATCCAAAGTTAAAAAAAAAAAAGTTAAAGAGAAGAGGCCCAGAGCGCAATTGGGAGACCTCAGAAGAGGAGGATCAGGGCTGCACAGCGCAAGTAAGTATAATATGTATGATCAGTGACAGCCGCTTATGCACCTGGCCCCTAATCTACATGCAGGGCACAGACGCATGGATTTCAACAGTTTTTTTTTTTTGAAGCACATGATTAGAGTCTGAGGCTCTAATTTTTCTTCAAAAAAGGGTGGGCTCGGGGTTCAGAGCACTGCGCCCGGAGCTCACCCAGTTATGTGACATTAGCGAATAAATATTCGCCCATGTCTTTCTGTTTTTCCTCCCGACCAATCAGGAAGCGGGTCCTAAGACCTGATTGGCCAGAAGTCCTAAGACCCCATTGGCCAGATTCCAGGACTCCTAAATGGTCGGGAGGAGACCGCCAGGACTCGGGGAGAGATACGTAGGGATGAAGGTAAGTGTGGGGCTGGTGGGCGACGGGCAAGCGAGCAAAGCAGCAATCAATGGGGTTGGTAGCGGTGATCACTCGAGCAATGGGGGGTGGGATTTGGTGGTCGTCAGATGGATGGCTCGTTGGGAGGGGGGGTGGCTGACTGCCTCTCCCCCCACCAAAAATTTTGAACACCAGCTGCCGCTGCGTTAAAAAAAAAAAAACTTTTACAACCACTTTAAGATCATTTAGGTACTTTGGAGTCATTTTTAGTTTAAAGGGTTAGTTTACCTTTAATGGCCATTTTTCCAAAAAATCCCTCATGCACATTACATACCCCTCCTCCACTATTCAAATAGTTGCTCCCATTGCCCTCCATACATGTGGACAATGTGCAGCCTGTCTAAAAAACTCTTTAGTAGTTGATCCCCCACTTGTTCAAACATGTATTTGCAGCGCCCACTGGGGGGCGCACTTCTAAGGTCCGGCCCATTTGGCCATTAAAGGGGTTGTAAAGTTATTTTTTTTTTTTTTTTTAAATAACAAACATGTTATACTTACCTTCACTGTGCAACTCGTTCTGCACAGAGTGGCCCCGAACCTGGTCTTCTGGGGTCCCTCGGCGGCTGTTTCAGCTCCTCCCCGCAAGCATTTACCACCTTAATGCGAGCTCCCTCGCATGGTGGTGAGTGCTTGCGGGCGCGCTCCCGTGATACAGCCGGCGGCTATAGCCGCTCGCTGTATCACTCGGCCCCGCCCCCCGGCGCGCCGCGCGTCATCGGATGTGATTGACAGCAGCGCGAGCCAATGGCTGCGCTGCTTTCAATCCATCCACTGCAGCCAATCAGCGACCAGGCTGAGCTGCAATGAAGCTGACGAGGACGAGGAGCGAAGATTCGAGGCGTCAGGTAAGTAAAACGGGGGGCCTGGGGGCGGCGGTACTGTCAAAAGTTTTTTCACCTTAATGCATAGAATGCATTAAGGTGAAAAAATTTTTACCTTTACAACCCCTTTAAGGCAGTAAGGAGGAAGTTCAACTACTTAAGAGATCTTTTGAACTAAGGCCCACATGTATGGAGGGGGACAGATGAGGAGGGGGGGGGGATTTTTTTTAAATGCCCATTAAAGGTGAACTAACCCTTTAAATTATAATTAATTTATTTAATTATACTTAAATCTTAAGTTTGGCATTACCTAACTAGATATCCACACATGAAACAAAATAGACAAGTGTGCATTTTATAACCTTAAAGTAGAACTAAAGGCATTTTTTTTATTTCAGATGATGTAAGGAGGTTAAAATGTTTTTTGTTTTTTTGTTTGTTTTTTGTTTTTTTTTACCTCTGTGTCTTATTCAGGAGATTTCCCTTCACTTAGAGGAAGTCCCTCCAAAGTGAAGAAAATCCTTTGTTGTCACCAGAACTAGTGTCCCCTTCAGAAGATTTCCCCTCTATTCCTGTTCTGGTGACAACACAAATTTTGGCAATTTTCTTTCACTCTCGGTGATAACGCAAACAAGACAAATAGAGAGAGTGAATCTCCCTAATTTAGACACAGACAGCAATAAAAATCTGGCAAGGGTTCTAATCCCTCTCCACTCTATCCAAAAACAAAAAAAAAATTAAACTTTAAAATAAAAATAAAAAATAGCAAATGTATGTGTATGCTCTTTTAAGTAGATGAAAAAATGGCCCGTTATTTCCCATGATTGCTGGGTTTGCTATAAATGAATAAAATGTAATCTACACAGGATCCAGATCATGGGATTTTATGGGGTCCCGGAGACTCATGGAGATGCTTATAGTAACTTCAATGTATTTAAAATCCCCACAATCATATAGAGTGAGGAGCAATTGTGATAATAATATATTGTAATAAGTATCTATATAGAGAGAGAAAGAAATAAAAAGTGAAATAAATAAAAAAAAGACACATAAAAGTAAGAATAAAATAAATAGGGAATAAAGAATAGAATAAAATAAGGAATACATATGAACTCCTATAACTTGCTACATTGTAACAATCACCCCAGAATAGATATAAGAAGTAGAATTACCTGGCCAAGATAAAACTTGAGGGATGCAGCACAAAGTGATGAGAAGAACGGCCTTCATCTTGATTGGAAGCTGTGAGTCCAGGATGGAGTGTGGGGTACAGATGGCAATGAGGGTCTTTATATAAGGCAGACCACCTCTACATTGTCTGGGTGGGATCACACTAAACAATAAAGTCTCCTCCCAGTCATTTGCATTCAGATAGCAAAGCCTAATGTAAAAAAAAAATCGAATCAAATGTTATTTACCCCCATTAAGTCCCAGGGCTTTTTTTGAGGTTTTGGACATGAGAAACAAATGGTTTCCAAACAGTCCTGTGTTATCTCCAGAACCGTTTTCTCCTTGGTCCTTTCCAATAAGTGCTGTGTTATCTCCAGAACCCTCCACTCCTTGGTCCTTTCCAAACAGTCCTGTGTTATCTCCAGAACCGTTTTCTCCTTGGTCCTTTCCAATAAGTGCTGTGTTATCTCCAGAACCGTTTTCTCCTTGGTCCTTTCCAATAAGTGCTGTGTTATCTCCAGAACCCTCCACTCCTTAGTCCTTTCCAAACAGTCCCGTGTTATCTCCAGAACCCTCAATTCCTTGGTCCTTTCCAGTCTGTCCAATTTCATCTCCAGAACCATGTTCTTGGATAAGTTCATTAATGTAACCTTATAGTAGAAAAGAAAACAGTTATTAATCTGGGAGGAATATTCTTGCTGCACATGATTTCACGTTCAGTAATAAAACTAAAAGATGCTGCAGTCATCTTTTTTACAGAATGAGAAACGTATTCCGGTACTGAATAAAGCCCCGTATACACAGGTCGAATATCGGACGGTATTTGCCGGTTCAACAGAAACCGGTCGACATTTTGCCTGTGTGTACAGCAGTCTGTCCAACAGAAGCCGGCTAAATGTCCAGTTTCTGTCAATGGGGCATGGCCGAAAAACATCTGCCAATCTGTACCCGATCAGTTCTTTTAACCAATGGCTGTGAGCGCTGACCAGTGTGTTCTGCCGGGGGAGCAGTCCCCCTATCAGAACACAATAGTTCAGCAGGGAGATTGCTGTACTAACATCACATAGTTAGTACAGCAATCTCCTCTCAAGCTGGGGAGGGGGGGTTTGAACAAAAAACTGACAGTGTGTACTTAGCTTCATGATCATTTTAGCAACTTGAAGGAGAGAAAATCATGTCAACTTAATTTTAGACCTTCAATCATTTGCACAACATGCTCTCACCTGCCTTTGTCCCCCACCTTCTTATACAATTGCAGAAGAAAATTTAAACTGTATTTTTTTTTTTCTTTTATTACATATTAATTTCCTTATTCTTCATCTAGACAAGGATGATGTTTCCAGCCACTCATGTGTAGACATGCCGAGGTCCTCTGCTATAAAGCTGGCACAGCCACAGGGCATGTCTGTGTATGTGTGGGGGGATCCAGCACTGGCAGAGACTCGCAGAGCATCTACACTTGTGCTGGATCTCCCTTCAAGGTGGCAGTGCTAGGAGCAGAGTGGACCAATGAGATCTTCACTTGCAAGAAGACAAGGCTGGATTCAATGGACTACCAAGTATTTATTTTTTTTTTTTTTATATTTTCATACAGGGACAATTTATAGGGATTTGAAATTTTATACAGGATACCTAGGGTGGAGTTCCTCTGCTAGCAACAGTTCTGGACATACATGCTTTTGCGTAACTTACCAGGAGTTGTTACGTAGCAGTCATCACCAACGCATATGATGGAACGCACCATGCGAGATGCTGAAAGATAAGGACAGAATATTAGGATAACAGAAGGTTCTGGACAGCAAATTCATATTGCTGGTTGAGCTAAGCATACTTGAGCAAAAATAATAATAATAATAATAATAATAAAAGTTTTTTTCTATAACCTCCACTGAAATAAAACTTACACATAGACACTTAGAGGCTTACACAATGAAGAGTGCATGGAGAAAGGTGCTAAGTGCAGTAAACCTATAGAAACCAATCAGAGCTGACTTTAGTGCAGTCAGACCATTATGGGGTAAATTCAAGCGCTATTCTCCACAAAAGGCATTAGAGACTTCTTGCAGCTTGTATGGTCCCTGTTTTACCACAATAAAGAATTTTGCAGTATATGCTGGACTCTGTCATCATTCATTGTTAATGAAGTGTAAGCACTAAGCACTTAGGCATAGACATGCGTACAGGGTGTGCCAGGTGTGCCAGGGCACACCCTAATCACCCTGTGTGATGCAGACTCCCCCTGCTGAATCCCTGTGGCAGCTGAGGCTACAGAGAAAGGGAATGGGGGATCTCTGTCCTCAGTCCATTTCTCTGCTATTTCTCCAAAGCCGCTCAATGGGGCTCCTAACACTATAAATTATATATTATGAAAAAATAATTAAAAAATAACAAAATAAAATAATAAAAACAAGAAACTACTGACACAAATCTCATCCCTACTGACACCATCCACTGTGTTTGAACTATGGGGTGCACACACCTACGCATTTAGGGGTCTATTTATTAAAAAAAAAAACATAGCCACTTACACATTGGATCTACATAAACAATACATCCATTTTGTGTGAATTGGTCTTTATGATATTTTCTCTTCTGAACGAATATTCTTTTATTATAGGCAGGAGTGAAATAAAGCATTATGGCCACTGGATGGAGCAGGGGAGCATAGAAAATACTTACGTCTTCATAACTAGAAATGCAATGTAACAGTTCTAGACAATGCTAGAGGGAATGATCAAATAAATGTAACCAGTAGTTATAATGGTCTCTAGAATTACATGGTATCTTTTGCTACAAGGTCGTAAGCATTTCTTATGCAATCCTTTGAAAATACAGACTTCATTGTAACAAAAGATACAATGTAACAATTCTAGGGAATAAGACTTTCTGTCTTGATGACTATAGTCAAAGGAAAAATAAGGGGTGAATTAAGCAATGAAAACTTGAAAAACCTTAATCCTAATTTATCCAAAGTTAAAAAAAAAAAAGTTAAAGAGAAGAGGCCCAGAGCGCAATTGGGAGACCTCAGAAGAGGAGGATCAGGGCTGCACAGCGCAAGTAAGTATAATATGTATGATCAGTGACAGCCGTTTATGCACCTGGCCCCTAATCTACATGCAGGGCACAGACGCATGGATTTCAACAGTTTTTTTTTTTTGAAGCACATGATTAGAGTCTGAGGCTCTAATTTTTCTTCAAAAAAGGGTGGGCTCGGGGTTCAGAGCACTGCGCCCGGAGCTCACCCAGTTATGTGACATTAGCGAATAAATATTCGCCCATGTCTTTCTGTTTTTCCTCCCGACCAATCAGGAAGCGGGTCCTAAGACCTGATTGGCCAGAAGTCCTAAGACCCCATTGGCCGGATTCCAGGACTCCTAAATGGTCGGGAGGAGACCGCCAGGACTCGGGGAGAGATACGTAGGGATGAAGGTAAGTGTGGGGCTGGTGGGCGACGGGCAAGCGAGCAAAGCAGCAATCAATGGGGTTGGTAGCGGTGATCACTCGAGCAATGGGGGGTGGGATTTGGTGGTCGTCAGATGGATAGCTCGTTGGGAGGGGGGGTGGCTGACTGCCTCTCCCCCCACCAAAAATTTTGAACACCAGCTGCCGCTGCGTTAAAAAAAAAAAAAACTTTTACAACCACTTTAAGATCATTTAGGTACTTTGGAGTCATTTTTAGTTTAAAGGGTTAGTTTACCTTTAATGGCCATTTTTCCAAAAAATCCCTCATGCACATTACATACCCCTCCTCCACTATTCAAATAGTTGCTCCCATTGCCCTCCATACATGTGGACAATGTGCAGCCTGTCTAAAAAACTCTTTAGTAGTTGATCCCCCACTTGTTCAAACATGTATTTGCAGCGCCCACTGGGGGGCGCACTTCTAAGGTCCGGCCCATTTGGCCATTAAAGGGGTTGTAAAGTTATTTATTTTTTTTTTTTAAATAACAAACATGTTATACTTACCTTCACTGTGCAGCTCGTTCTGCACAGAGTGGCCCCGAACCTGGTCTTCTGGGGTCCCTCGGCGGCTGTTTCAGCTCCTCCCCGCAAGCATTTACCACCTTAATGCGAGCTCCCTCGCATGGTGGTGAGTGCTTGCGGGCGCGCTCCCGTGATACAGCCGGCGGCTATAGCCGCTCGCTGTATCACTCGGCCCCGCCCCCCGGCGCGCCGCGTCATCGGATGTGATTGACAGCAGCGCGAGCCAATGGCTGCGCTGCTTTCAATCCATCCACTGCAGCCAATCAGCGACCAGGCTGAGCTGCAATGAAGCTGACGAGGACGAGGAGCGAAGATTCGAGGCGTCAGGTAAGTAAAACGGGGGGCCTGGGGGCGGCGGTACTGTCAAAAGTTTTTTCACCTTAATGCATAGAATGCATTAAGGTGAAAAAATTTTTACCTTTACAACCCTTTTAAGGCAGTAAGGAGGAAGTTCAACTACTTAAGAGATCTTTTGAACTAAGGCCCACATGTATGGAGGGGGACAGATGAGGAGGGGGGGGGGATTTTTTTTAAATGCCCATTAAAGGTGAACTAACCCTTTAAATTATAATTAATTTATTTAATTATACTTAAATCTTAAGTTTGGCATTACCTAACTAGATATCCACACATGAAACAAAATAGACAAGTGTGCATTTTATAACCTTAAAGTAGAACTAAAGGCATTTTTTTTATTTCAGATGATGTAAGGAGGTTAAAATGTTTTTTGTTTTTTTGTTTGTTTTTTGTTTTTTTTTACCTCTGTGTCTTATTCAGGAGATTTCCCTTCACTTAGAGGAAGTCCCTCCAAAGTGAAGAAAATCCTTTGTTGTCACCAGAACTAGTGTCCCCTTCAGAAGATTTCCCCTCTATTCCTGTTCTGGTGACAACACAAATTTTGGCAATTTTCTTTCACTCTCGGTGATAACGGCAAACAAGACAAATAGAGAGAGTGAATCTCCCTAATTTAGACACAGACAGCAATAAAAATCTGGCAAGGGTTCTAATCCCTCTCCACTCTATCCAAAAACAAAAAAAAAATTAAACTTTAAAATAAAAATAAAAAATAGCAAATGTATGTGTATGCTCTTTTAAGTAGATGAAAAAATGGCCCGTTATTTCCCATGATTGCTGGGTTTGCTATAAATGAATAAAATGTAATCTACACAGGATCCAGATCATGGGATTTTATGGGGTCCCGGAGACTCATGGAGATGCTTATAGTAACTTCAATGTATTTAAAATCCCCACAATCATATAGAGTGAGGAGCAATTGTGATAATAATATATTGTAATAAGTATCTATATAGAGAGAGAAAGAAATAAAAAGTGAAATAAATAAAAAAAAAGACACATAAAAGTAAGAATAAAATAAATAGGGAATAAAGAATAGAATAAAATAAGGAATACATATGAACTCATATAACTTGCTACATTGTAACAAATCACCCCAGAATAGATATAAGAAGTAGAATTACCTGGCCAAGATAAAACTTGAGGGATGCAGCACAAAGTGATGAGAAGAACGGCCTTCATCTTGATTGGAAGCTGTGAGTCCAGGATGGAGTGTGGGGTACAGATGGCAATGAGGGTCTTTGAGTAATGATCTAAACAGGGGTGTTGGCGCTGTCCGGCTATATGCACATAAAGGTATATAAAAAACTACTCAAATAAATAAAGCAGAAGTACTTGTGAAAGAGGTGATGCGTGTAAACAATACGTGACAGGGCTAGGGTGTATTAAATGCAAACAATACCCTAGGCAGATAATAATACTAATAAAGTGCTGCGTGCTCCTAAAAGTGAAAAAATGAAAAATGTGCCTTAGTCCCAATTAATCAAATGTCCATATGTGTGTAAAAGAATATACCACTAATGCAAAGTGTGTAAAATACAACCAGTCTCCCTGGCATAAAAATGCAGTAAAGTGCAAAGTGCTCCTGAACAAATGTGTCTTAATCTCAATGCATCAAATACCATAAAAATAAATAAAAATAAAAAATAAATAAATAAAAAATGTACCCGCAGGTGAATAAACAATAGTGGCAATCAAAACAGAAATTTTGCAAATCAAGCACACAATGGAAAAAATAATAATTTAGAAGATATCCCCAACAAGTGTGCATAAAAATATATAGAAAGGTATGTAAATGTCCAAAGTTCAAAATCCCAAAAAATGTGTCCTTATAGTGAAAAAACAGTGATCTCAGCTTTAACTGATGTAGTCCCCGTCCTCCACCGCACACCCACTCGTGCTTGCACTCACCGGACTACCTCACCCCTGCAGGGGTAAAGGCATATGTGGAAAAATCCCACGATGGCGAATCCAGGGGGGGGGGGGGGTTTCCTCCGTTGAAGGGTGTTATGTCCTTAGTAATATCCCCAGTAACGAACATCCATGTAAAGTGAGGAAGAAGGAAACTTCATAGCGTAACTCCACAAAAATTATATGAATTTTATTGATAAAAGTCCATGACAAACATGCTATCAGCTGTAATGTCTGTCAACCGGCTCTCTACTGTGTTGTCCCCCGTGTAACCGACAGGAATCTGACACCGCAGTTTCCTTCTTCCTCACTTTACATGGATGTTCGTTACTGGGGATATTACTAAGGACATAACACCCTTCAACGGAGGAAACCCCCCCCCCCCTGGATTCGCCATCGTGGGATTTTTCCACATATGCCTTTACCCCTGCAGGGGTGAGGTAGTCCGGTGAGTGCAAGCACGAGTGGGTGTGCGGTGGAGGACGGGGACTACATCAGTTAAAGCTGAGATCACTGTTTTTTCACTATAAGGACACATTTTTTGGGATTTTGAACTTTGGACATTTACATACCTTTCTATATATTTTTATGCACACTTGTTGGGGATATCTTCTAAATTATTATTTTTTCCATTGTGTGCTTGATTTGCAAAATTTCTGTTTTGATTGCCACTATTGTTTATTCACCTGCGGGTACATTTTTTATTTATTTATTTTTTATTTTTATTTATTTTTATGGTATTTGATGCATTGAGATTAAGACACATTTGTTCAGGAGCACTTTGCACTTCACTGCATTTTTATGCCAGGGAGACTGGTTGTATTTTACACACTTTGCATTAGTGGTATATTCTTTTACACACATATGGACATTTGATTAATTGGGACTAAGGCACATTTTTCATTTTTTCACTTTTAGGAGCACGCAGCACTTTATTAGTATTATTATCTGCCTAGGGTATTGTTTGCATTTAATACACCCTAGCCCTGTCACGTATTGTTTACACGCATCACCTCTTTCACAAGTACTTCTGCTTTATTTATTTGAGTAGTTTTTTATATACCTTTATGTGCATATAGCCGGACAGCGCCAACACCCCTGTTTAGATCATTACCCATTTTTTGGATATCACTTTGGTGATATTCATTTGTAGGGGGGCAGCAGTCCCTTCTCTTCCTAAGCGCGGAATTACTGCCATACAATGAGGGTCTTTATATAAGGCAGACCACCTCTACATTGTCTGGGTGGGATCACACTAAACAATAAAGTCTCCTCCCAGTCATTTGCATTCAGATAGCAAAGCCTAATGTAAAAAAAAAATCGAATCAAATGTTATTTACCCCCATTAAGTCCCAGGGCTTTTTTTGAGGTTTTGGACATGAGAAACAAATGGTTTCCAAACAGTCCTGTGTTATCTCCAGAACCGTTTTCTCCTTGGTCCTTTCCAATAAGTGCTGTGTTATCTCCAGAACCCTCCACTCCTTGGTCCTTTCCAAACAGTCCTTTGTTATCTCCAGAACCCTCCACTCCTTGGTCCTTTCCAAACAGTCCTGTGTTATCTCCAGAACCGTTTTCTCCTTGGTCCTTTCCAATAAGTGCTGTGTTATCTCCAGAACCGTTTTCTCCTTGGTCCTTTCCAATAAGTGCTGTGTTATCTCCAGAACCCTCCACTCCTTAGTCCTTTCCAAACAGTCCTGTGTTATCTCCAGAACCGTTTTCTCCTTGGTCCTTTCCAAACAGTCCTTTGTTATCTCCAGAACCCTCCACTCCTTGGTCCTTTCCAAACAGTCCTGTGTTATCTCCAGAACCGTTTTCTCCTTGGTCCTTTCCAATAAGTGCTGTGTTATCTCCAGAACCCTCCACTCCTTAGTCCTTTCCAAACAGTCCCGTGTTATCTCCAGAACCCTCAATTCCTTGGTCCTTTCCAGTCTGTCCAATTTCATCTCCAGAACCATGTTCTTGGATAAGTTCATTAATGTAACCTTATAGTAGAAAAGAAAACAGTTATTAATCTGGGAGGAATATTCTTGCTGCACATGATTTCACGTTCAGTAATAAAACTAAAAGATGCTGCAGTCATCTTTTTTACAGAATGAGAAACGTATTCCGGTACTGAATAAAGCCCCGTATACACAGGTCGAATATCGGACGGTATTTGCCGGTTCAACAGAAACCGGTCGACATTTTGCCTGTGTGTACAGCAGTCTGTCCAACAGAAGCCGGCTAAATGTCCAGTTTCTGTCAATGGGGCATGGCCGAAAAACATCTGCCAATCTGTACCCGATCAGTTCTTTTAACCAATGGCTGTGAGCGCTGACCAGTGTGTTCTGCCGGGGGAGCAGTCCCCCTATCAGAACACAATAGTTCAGCAGGGAGATTGCTGTACTAACATCACATAGCTAGTACAGCAATCTCCTCTCAAGCTGGGGAGGGGGGGTTTGAACAAAAAACTGACAGTGTGTACTTAGCTTCATGATCATTTTAGCAACTTGAAGGAGAGAAAATCGTGTCAACTTAATTTTAGACCTTCAATCATTTGCACAACATGCTCTCACCTGCCTTTGTCCCCCACCTTCTTATACAATTGCAGAAGAAAATTTAAACTGTATTTTTTTTTTTCTTTTATTACATATTAATTTCCTTATTCTTCATCTAGACAAGGATGATGTTTCCAGCCACTCATGTGTAGACATGCCGAGGTCCTCTGCTATAAAGCTGGCACAGCCGCAGGGCATGTCTGTGTATGGTGGGGGGATCCAGCACTGGCAGAGACTCGCAGAGCATCTACACTTGTGCTGGATCTCCCTTCAAGGTGGCAGTGCTAGGAGCAGAGTGGACCAATGAGATCTTCACTTGCAAGAAGACAAGGCTGGATTCAATGGACTACCAAGTATTTATTTTTTTTTTTTATATTTTCATACAGGGACAATTTATAGGGATTTGAAATTTTATACAGGATACCTAGGGTGGAGTTCCTCTGCTAGCAACAGTTCTGGACATACATGCTTTTGCGTAACTTACCAGGAGTTGTTACGTAGCAGTCATCACCAACGCATATGATGGAACGCACCATGCGAGATGCTGAAAGATAAGGACAGAATATTAGGATAACAGAAGGTTCTGGACAGCAAATTCATATTGCTGGTTGAGCTAAGCATACTTGAGCAAAAATAATAATAATAATAATAATAATAAAAGTTTTTTTCTATAACCTCCACTGAAATAAAACTTACACATAGACACTTAGAGGCTTACACAATGAAGAGTGCATGGAGAAAGGTGCTAAGTGCAGTAAACCTATAGAAACCAATCAGAGCTGACTTTAGTGCAGTCAGACCATTATGGGGTAAATTCAAGCGCTATTCTCCACAAAAGGCATTAGAGACTTCTTGCAGCTTGTATGGTCCCTGTTTTACCACAATAAAGAATTTTGCAGTATATGCTGGACTCTGTCATCATTCATTGTTAATGAAGTGTAAGCACTAAGCACTTAGGCATAGACATGCGTACAGGGTGTGCCAGGTGTGCCAGGGCACACCCTAATCACCCTGTGTGATGCAGACTCCCCCTGCTGAATCCCTGTGGCAGCTGAGGCTACAGAGAAAGGGAATGGGGGATCTCTGTCCTCAGTCCCTTTCTCTGCTATTTCTCCAAAGCCGCTCAATGGGGCTCCTAACACTATAAATTATATATTATGAAAAAATAATTAAAAAATAACAAAATAAAATAATAAAAACAAGAAACTACTGACACAAATCTCATCCCTACTGACACCATCCACTGTGTTTGAACTATGGGGTGCACACACCTACGCATTTAGGGGTCTATTTATTAAAAAAAAAACATAGCCACTTACACATTGGATCTACATAAACAATACATCCATTTTGTGTGAATTGGTCTTTATGATATTTTCTCTTCTGAACGAATATTCTTTTATTATAGGCAGGAGTGAAATAAAGCATTATGGCCACTGGATGGAGCAGGGGAGCATAGAAAATACTTACGTCTTCATAACTAGAAATGCAATGTAACAGTTCTAGACAATGCTAGAGGGAATGATCAAATAAATGTAACCAGTAGTTATAATGGTCTCTAGAATTACATGGTATCTTTTGCTACAAGGTCGTAAGCATTTCTTATGCAATCCTTTGAAAATACAGACTTCATTGTAACAAAAGATACAATGTAACAATTCTAGGGAATAAGACTTTCTGTCTTGATGACTATAGTCAAAGGAAAAATAAGGGGTGAATTAAGCAATGAAAACTTGAAAAACCTTAATCCTAATTTATCCAAAGTTAAAAAAAAAAAGTTAAAGAGAAGAGGCCCAGAGCGCAATTGGGAGACCTCAGAAGAGGAGGATCAGGGCTGCACAGCGCAAGTAAGTATAATATGTATGATCATTGACAGCCGCTTATGCACCTGGCCCCTAATCTACATGCAGGGCACAGACGCATGGATTTCAACAGTTTTTTTTTTTTTAAGCACATGATTAGAGTCTGAGGCTCTAATTTTTCTTCAAAAAAGGGTGGGCTCCAGGTGCAGAGCACTGCGCCCGGAGCTCACCCAGTTATGTGACATTAGCGAATAAATATTCGCCCATGTCTTTCTGTTTTTCCTCCCGACCAATCAGGAAGCGGGTCCTAAGACCCGATTGGCCAGAAGTCCTAAGACCCCATTGGCCGGATTCCAGGACTCCTAAATGGTCGGGAGGAGACCGCCAGGATTTGGGGAGAGATACGTAGGGATGAAGGTAAGTGTGGGGCTGGTGGGCGACGGGCGAGCGAGCGAAGCAGCAATCGATGGGGTTGGTAGCGGTGATCACTTGAGCAATGGGGGGTGAGATTTGGTGGTCGTCAGATGGATGGCTCGTTGGGAGGGGGGGTGGCTGACTGCCCCTCCCCCCACCAAAAATTTTGAACACCAGCCGCCGCTGCGTTAAAAAAAAAAAACTTTTACAACCACT
This sequence comes from Aquarana catesbeiana, assembly GCF_042186555.1. Classification (NCBI taxonomy): domain Eukaryota; kingdom Metazoa; phylum Chordata; class Amphibia; order Anura; family Ranidae; genus Aquarana; species Aquarana catesbeiana. The sequence continues at coordinate 25,278,151 of NC_133332.1, forward strand.
TTAAGATCATTTAGGTACTTTGGAGTCATTTTTAGTTTAAAGGGTTAGTTTACCTTTAATGGCCATTTTTCCAAAAAATCCCTCATGCACATTACATACCCCTCCTCCACTATTCAAAAAGTTGCTCCCATCCCCCTCCATACATGTGGACAATGTGCAGCCTGTCTAAAAAACTCTTTAGTAGTTGATCCCCCACTTGTTCAAACATGCATTTGCAGCGCCCACTGGGGGGCGCACTTCTAAGGTCTGGCCCATTTGGCCATTAAGGCAGTAAGGAGGAAGTTCAACTACTAAAGAGATCTTTTGAACTAAGGCCCACATGTATGGAGGGGGACAGATGAGGAGGGGGGGGGGATTTTTTTAAAATGCCCATTAAAGGTGAACTAACCCTTTAAATTATAATTAATTTATTTAATTATACTTAAATCTTAAGTTTGGCATTACCTAACTAGATATCCACACATGAAACAAAATAGACAAGTGTGCATTTTATAACCTTAAAGTAGAACTAAAGGCATTTTTTTTATTTCAGATGATGTAAGGAGGTTAAAACGTTTTTTTTGTTTTTTGTTTTTTGTTTTTTTTTACCATCTATGTCTTATTCAGGAGATTTCCCTTCACTTAGAGGAAGTCCCTCCAAAGTGAAGAAAATCCTTTGTTGTTACCAGAACTAGTGTCCCCTTCAGAAGATTTCCCCTCTATTCCTGTTCTGGTGACAACACAAATTTTGGCAATTTTCTTTTACTCTCAGTGATAACGGCAAACAAGACAAATAGAGAGAGTGAATCTCCCTAATATAGACACAGACAGCAATAAAAATCTGGCAAGGGTTCTAATCCCTCTCCACTCTATCCAAAAACAAAAAAAAAAAGTTAAACTTTAAAATAAAAATAAAAAATAGCAAAAGTATGTGTATGCTCTTTTAAGTAGATGAACAAAAAAAATGGCCCGTTATTTCCCATGATTGCTGGGTTTGCTATAAATGAATAAAATGTAATCTACACAGGATCCAGATCATGGGATTTTATGGGGTCCCGGAGACTCATGGAGATGCTTATAGTAACTTCAATGTATTTAAAATCCCCACAATCATATGTAGGAGAGTGAGGAGCAATTGTGATAATATTATATTGTAATAAGTATCTATATAGAGAGAGAGAAAGAAATAAAAAGTGAAATAAATAAAAAAAGACACATAAAAGTAAGAATAAAATAAATAGGGAATAAAGAATAGAATAAAATAAGGAATACATATGAACTCCTATAACTTGCTACATTGTAACAAATCACACCAGAATAGATATAAGAAGTGGAATTACCTGGCCAAGATAAAACTTGAGGGATGCAGCACAAAGTGATGGGAAGAACGGCCTTCATCTTGATTGGAAGCTGTGAGTCCAGGAAGGAGGGTGGGGGGCAGATGGTGTTGTGGGTCTTTATATAAGGCAGACCACCTCTACATTGTCTGGGTGTGATCACACTAAACAATAAAGTCTCCTCCCAGTCATTTGCATTCAGATAGCAAAGCCTAATGTAAAAAGAATATAATCAAATGTTATTTACCCCCCTTAAGTCCCAGGGCTTTTTTTCAGGTTTTGGACATGAGAAACAAATGGTGAAAATTATATAAAAAAAATAATTTTCTGTTGATGTTGAGCACATAAAAAATGTAAAAGTATTTTTTTTTCTGAAATAAATGTTTGTATTTTCCTTTAATCAAACAATATGAAACATGCCTGTTTTTCCAAGTTATGGGGAAAACATATGGTGTAGAAACAATAGTGTATATATTAAATTTATTTATGAAGCTTTTTATCTCACACTATGACTTTAACTTACATGCTTTAGTTTTTTTTAGAAATGAGAAAAAATTATGAAAATTATGAAAAAAAATCTATTTTCTGTTGATTTTGACCACATAAAAGTGTAAAAGACAAGGCACAGTGTTTTTTCCTGAATTTTTTTCTTTTTTAACTTGTCTGGAATGAAATATGAAATTTGACTGTTTTTCCAAGTTATGGAGAAAACATATGGTGTGGAGACAACGATGTATATATTAGATTTTATTTTTGAAGCTTTTTTTCTCACACTATGACTTTAAATTACCTACTTTATCATTTATTTTTTAATTTATTTTTTTACAAATGAGTAAAAATAATGAATAAAAAAAACAATTGTCTGTTGACGTTGAAAATGTAAAAGACAAGGCACAGTGTTTTTTCCTGAATATATATTTTTTAACTTGTCTCAAATCAACTCTATAATTTGACTGTTTTATGGGGAAAACATATGGTGTAGAAACAATAGTGTATATATTACATTTTATTTAAAAGACTTTTTTTTTCTCACACTCTAACTTTAACTTACATGCTTTAGTTTTTTTAGAAGTGGGAAAAAATGATGAAAATTATGAAAACAATAATAATTTTCTGTTGATTTTGGCTCAGTGTTTTTTTCCTGAAATGTTTTTTTTTTTTTATTAACTTGTCTTGAATCAAATATGACGTGTACACATGAGCGGACTTTCGACTGACTGAAATCTGAATGACTTTTTGACGGACCTTCGAAGGAGTTCCGACGCAATGGACTTGGCTACACACGATCACACCAAAGTCCGACTGATTCGTACGTGATGACATACGACCGGACTAGAATAAGGAAGTTCATAGCCAGTAGCCAATAGCTGCCCTAGCGTCATTGTTCGTCCGTCGGACTAGCATACAGGCGAACGTATTTTTCGAACAGACTCGAGTCCGTCGGAAAGATTCGAAACATGTTCTATTTCTAAAGTCTGTCTGATTTTTCGACAGCAAAGGTCCGATGAAGCCCACACACAATCGAATTGTCCGGCGGATTCGTTCGGTCGGACCTTTGCTGTCAAAAAGTCCACTCGTGTGTACACGGCATATGAGTACCTATACCTTCGGTCAAGTATTTACTGATACCTTTGCTGTGCGATTTGAGCCCATATAAAATTAATGGGCTCAAATTGCACTGCAAATAATTGCATACGATTCGAACAGGAATGTGGTTTAATTCCTGTCTGAATTGCCTATTGGTTTCCCCCACCGCTCCTGTGTGATCCCAGTGCAGGAAGATCTGGAAGCGCCATCTAAGAAGTGCAGCAATGGGCAAAGTTTATTAAAAATGTTCTCATAACTCACATGTTAAAAGTACATAATATACACTATATTGTCAAAAGTATGGCATCCCAGTCTTAGTCCGTAGGGTTCAATAATGAGCTGGCCCACCCTTTGCCGCTAAAACAGCTTCAACTCTTCTGGGAAGGCCGTCCACAAGGTTTAGTAGTGTGTTAATGGGAATGTTTGACCATTCTTCCAGAAGTGCATATGTGAGGTCAGGCACTGATGTTGGACGAGAAGGCCTGGCTCACAGTGTCCACTCTAATTCATCCCAAAGGTATTCTATCGGTTTGAGGTCAGGACTCTGTGCAGGCCAGTTAAGTTCCTCCACCTCAAACTCGCTCATCTATGTCTTTATGGACCTTGCTTTGTGCACTGGTGCGCAATCATGTTGGAACAGGAAGGGGCCATCACTAAACTGTTCCCACAAAGTTGGGAGCATGAAATTGTCCAAGATGTCTTGGTATGCTGACGCCTTAAGAGTTCCCTTCACTGGAACTAAGGGGCCAAACCCAACCCCTGAAAAACAACCCCACACCATAATCCCCCCTCCACCAAATGATTTAATAGTGTGAAATATTCCTTTATTATTCATGCATATCCAAAAAAGGGATTCGAGCATATGAAAAGTTTATTGTAAATTCCAAAGAGAACTCAAAACATCTTGGCAATGGTTTTCGGGCAATAAGCCCTTCATCAGCCCAAAAATCTGTTTTTTTTGGCCTGACAAAGAGGTCCCTGTTTTGGCCTGATGAAGGGCTTATTGCCCAAAACTGTTCCCAACATGCTTTGACTTCCTTTGAAATTTATGATAAACTTTTTTTATGCTGCAAACCTGCAACCCATTTTTTGGACTTTAAAATATTGACTCCTCCCCTTCTCTCTTTATATAGATATATATATAAATATATATATATAAATATATATATATATATATATATATATATATATATATATATATATATAAACTGTGCAGTTTGTAATCGAATTAAAGTCTCTATTCATTGCGTTTATCTTGTAGAGTCAACAGAAAGTCTGGAATAATGGGCTTTGTCTTCAGGGCAGTTTAATGTAATCAGGTTCTGCTTATATGATAATGAATTAGCACATCAATTGGTCAACATGAAAGGAAAAAGAAAAATACAGTGATGTTTACATTAGATAGGTCTGCCAAACTGTCACACCATTTACATAAGATAGCATTCAATCCAATCTTTTGAACAAACTTATGCATAGACATTCAGTCCCAGGCTATGTGTTTCTATCAATTACAGTGAGGAAAATAATTATTTGATCCCCTGAATATTATGTAAGTTTGCCCACTTGCACAGAAATGTATGATCTTTAATTTTTATCATAGCTGTATTGAAATTATAGAGACAAAATATCAATCAAAAATACAGAAAAAAACACATGACACAAATGTTATAAATTGAGTTGCAGTTCAGTAACTAAAACAAGTATTCGATCCCCAAGCAAAACATGACTTAGTACTTGGTGGAGAAACCCTTGTTGGCAAGCACAGAGGTAAGACGTTTCTTGTAGTTAGTGACCAGGTTTGCACACATCTCAGGAGGGATTTTGGTCCACCCTTCTTTACAGATCTTCTCTAAATCCTTAGTGTTTCTTGGCTGTCCCTTGGCAACTCGAAGTTTCAGCTCCCTCCATAAATTTTTTCATAGAATTAAGGTCTGGAGACTGACTAGGCCACTCCATGACCTTAATGTGCATCTTCCTGAGCCACTCCTTTGTTGCCTTGGTGGTATGTTTTGGGTCATTGTCATGACCCATCTTCAGTGTTCTGGCTGAGGGAAGGAGGTTCTCATCCAAGATTTTACAATACATGTCCCAGTCCATTGGCCCCTCAATGCGGCAAAGTTGGCCTGTACCTTTAGCAGAGAAACAGCCCCAAAGCATAATGTTTTCACCTCCGTGCTTGACTGTAGGGACGGTGTTCTTAGGGTCATAGTCAGCATTTTCCATCCTCCAAACACGGCGAGTCGAGTTAATGCCAAAGAGCTCACTTTTGGTCTCTGAAGTTTGCCAATGAACATCTAAATGATTCAGAGAAGGGTTGGGAGAAAGTGCTGTGGTCAGATGAGACCAAAATTGAGCACTTCAACTCGTCGTGTTTGCAGGAAGAAAAATGCTGACTATGACCCTAAGAACGCCATCCCCACAGTCAAGCATTGAGGTGGAAACAATATGCTTTGGGGCTGTTTTTCTGCTAAAGGTACAGGCCGACTTCTCTGCAATGAGGGGCAAATGGTTGGGGCGGCCATGTATTGTAAAATCTTGGATGAGATCCTTCTTTTCTTAGCCAGAACACTGAAGATGGGTCATGAATGGGTCTGCCAGCATGACAATGGCCCAAAACATACTGCCAAGGCAACATAGGAGTGGCTCAAGAAGAAGCACATTAGGGTCATGGAGTGGCCTAGCCAGTCTCCAGATCTTAATCCTATAGAAAATTTGTGTAGGGAGCTGAAACTTTGAGTTGCCAAGCGACGGCCAAGAAACCTTAAGGATTTAGAGAAGATCTGTAAAGAAGAGTGGACCAAAATCCCTCCTGAGATGCGTGCAAACCTGTTAACCATTTACAAGAAACTTCTTACCTCTGCCAAAAAGGATTTCTCTACCAAGTACTAAATCATGTTTTGCTTGGGGATCAAATACTTATTTTAGTCCCTGAAATGCAACTCAGTTTATAACATTTGTATCGTGTTTGCTTTGGATTTTTGATTGATATTCTGTCTCTGTCATTTAAAATACACCTATGATAAAAATTATAGACCCTTCATTTCTTTGTAAGTGGGCAAACTTACAAAATCTGCAGGGGATCAAATAATTATTTTTACCACTGTACTGAGCGAAGGTGAATTTTAGGGGAATAATTCCAAAGTGCAATAAAATCCAGCATGGCCAACTAACCCATACATTGGGTGTTGTCTGCTCTGATCTATGTTTGCCAATACATATTATAGGACAGTTTTGGACGTGTCAGGAGACAATGTAAGGTCTACAGGCCACCCAATATCACTGTTACCATTTGCAGATACCATAAACACCTGAAGGTGGTCAGATTGTGCCTCAAATGTCTATGGAAATCTAAATGTACGCTAAAGGTGGCCATAGACTTTAGGACAAACACTTGTATAAAAAATATCATCGGTACATTCGGTAATGCCATCACAGGCTTAACGAATGTTGTCTGAAAGTACTTCAACTTGCTTTTAACATTTGATTTTGGAGCAAATAGAATTTCCGCAATGAAAACCACATTCTCTGTTAAAATTGTGTTCATTCAAGGAATGTTTTCCATCCTGCTAGGTCAATTTTTTACATTGCTGTGGTCAAAACCATTGTTGAGTTGACCCAATTAACTAATAGAAACTTTTATGAACTTTCCAAAAATGAACATTTTCAGATGAAATTCTACTTGAGTATGGCCATTGTAAGGATATTTTGATGCCCATGGTGCTCCTTTTACAGCAAGATCAAGGTAAATGGTCAAACCTAATTAATAAACCTAGTATATGTGTGTTTATATACAGCAGGAGTCTCTAAACTTTCTAAACAGAGGGCCATTTCATAATCCTTCAGGCTAGGTTCACACTATTGCGAAATGGATCTGGGTTTTCCCGCATCCAATTTGCATGACAGGAGAGTGTGATCGGCTCTCAAAGGAAAGCACACATCTCTGGGGCAGCTGCAGAGCGTGCTGCAGAAGAGTCCTGTGCGTCTTTTGCTCCGTTTCAAGTCTGAATTTAGCCCAAAACTCTGACCTAATTCAAACCTGAAATGGTGAACTGGGACGCACCAGCCCCCCTCCTTTGAGCCGCTCCGCACATAGTGTGAACCCAGCCTTAGGCCCCTTTCAGGCGACAAGCCTGTTCTGATCCACCTGTCTGATCCGAGCGGGCCATCCATTGACTCCTATGAGCAGGCAGATGTCAGCGGAGATGTGTCCGCTGCCACCCGCCTGCCACCCAATCCGCTCAAGACAGACGTCTTGGCGGATCAGATGGGATGAGATCTGATGAAAGCGGACATGCTGTCCGTTTTTGTCCGATCTCTCCATGGGAATCAGCGGGGCTCTGACAGGTCCTTCCCCGCTCACTGAGCTGAGAGGGACCTGTCATCCGACGGCTAAGCAGAGATCAGAGGAGCGATCTCCTGCTGAGCTGGCAGACTCTGCTAAATGGATCCATGTGGAAGGGACCTTAGAGTTTAGAGGGAGCAGACTATGGCCAGTTGGAGCAGAAGATGTCCTGGTGTTAGTAACAATGGCCCATCATTGGTGTCACATAGAGGAATAGTGCCCCATCATTGCTGTCCTTAAGAGCAATAGTGGCCCATCATTGGTGTCAGTGGAAGGAATAGTGCCCCAATTTTGGTAACAGTGGGAGGAACAGCAACCCATTATTAGTGTCAGTGGGAGGAATAGTGACCCATCATTGGTATCATTGGGAGGAATAGTGTCCCATCATTGGTGTCAGTGGGAGGAATGGTGACCCATTATGAGTGTCAGTGGGAGGAATAGTGTCCCATCGTTGGTGTCATTGGGAGGAATAGTGACCCATAATTGATGTCATTGGGAGGAATAGTGACCCATCATGGATGTTAGTGGGAGGAATAGTGACCCATCATCGGTATCAGTGGGAGGAATAGTGACTCATCATTGGTGTCAGTGGGAGGAATGGTGACCCAATTTTGGTGTCAGCAGGAGGAATAGTGCTCAGTTATTGGTGTCAGTGGGAGGAATAGTGCCCGATCATTGATGTCAGTGGTAGACATGTGCGCCGTTAATATATTTGTTTAGTTTTGTTCCGTTCCATTTCGTATTAGCCGTTAATTCGTATTTCGTAATATGTGTCTGAAATTCAATTTGGATTTGTACGAAATACGAATTTTCGTAATTTAAAAAGCAAAAAATACCTTTCTCAATATGGCAGTCATCGGAATCATTATGCTCTTTATGGGGGCTCCCACCATCCCTGTGCTGTGCTGACTTCCTGGGTTTGTACCCCTGCTGTGCTCCTTATGAGGGGGCTCCCACCATCCCTGTGCTGTGCTGACTTCCTGGGTTTGTACCTCTGCTGTGCTCATTATGAGGGGCTCCCACCATCCCTGTGCTGTGCTGACTTCCTGGGTTTGTACCCCTGCTGTGCTTATTTTGAGGGGGCTTCCACCATCCCTGTGCTGTGCTGACTTCCTGGGGCTGTACCCCTGCTGTGCTCATTATGAGGGGCTCCCACCATCCCTGTGCTGTGCTGACTTCCTCCTGGGGCTGTACCCCTGCTCTGCTCATTATGAGGGGCCCCACCATCCCTGTGCTGAGCTGACTTCCTCCTGGGGCTGTACCCCTGTTGTGCTCATTATGAGGGGCTCCCACCATCCCTGTGTTGTGCTCATTATGAGGGGCTCCCATCATCCCTGTGCTGTGCAGACTTTCTTGGTTTTTAACTTCATCATAACGAATAATGGAAATTATTATGACAATAATAGGACGATATTAACAAACATTCTTATTTTGTCCGATTCAGTCTCCCACTCCCATAATAAAAAAGGTCATTTTCCCAACCCTCACTCAGCAGCAGAAGAAAACCTCTGATTGGTCAATAAAACACTAGTCACGTTTCCGTTGTAACAGAATTTGGATCCGAAATTCGTCAACGAAATTTCGTATTTCGTATAAAATTCAAAATCATAGCAATTCGTATTTCAGATGCTTCTGAATGTACGAATTTTCAGGACATTCATACGAATTTTCGATTCGTACGAGTCTAATCGCACATGTCTAGTCATTGAGAGGAATAGTGACCCATCATTGGTATCAGTGGGAGGAATAGTGACCCATCATTGGTGTCAGTGGCAGGAATTATGCCGCATTGTTAAAGTCAGTGAGAGGAATAGTGCCTCAAGGGCTGGATAAAAGCAAGCAAAGTGTCACATCTGCCCCCTGGCCCGAGTTTGGAGACCATTAATATACAGTATACTGTATATACAATCCAGTAGTGGTCACAGCACTCAGGTCAGGAGGAAATTTGCCCGGATGCACAGCTGAACAGCAATCATGTGTAGATCAGTAGAGAGGCACTTGTGGCTGTTAGGGCTCGTTCACACATGCTTTGATCTCTGAAGAGCAATCTGCATTCGGATCATTTTGGTGTTGTATCTCCTCCTCACTACCTGCTTTAACCCCTTAAATCCTGCAGTAGCGCAGTTGCAGAGCGGACCAAATCATTTGAGCAACAGGTTTTATAATTCCTGCTCTGACAACAAAGCAAAGCTGCACGGCTCCAGCATGTGTACACCCCGGCCGCCACTTCTGCAGCTAAAGGGGGTAGCGGTTGGGGGAGGGGCAGATTGAAAGCGTAGCTCAGCTGCTGGGTTTTATTGCCCCCCAACTGTATTGTTATTATTACAAGTATAATGCATAGCAGTTACTTTGTTTAAAATAGTTGACTTAAAGTGATAGTAACCCCACTTTTTCAATGTGTACCTACGGTTAGGCATATAATAAGAGAGAAAAACTCACCCAAGCTCTACCGCTATAATTGTATGGTTGGTGTGTAGAGTAGTCGGTGCTCTGGGTAATTAAGCTCACAAAAGATCCATAGAAAGTACAGGCCGGCAACTCGACAGCTTCTCCGTAGAAAATATTTATTTGAGCATTACAGCACTAACATCATCCAAAAATTCTGACGCTTTTCGGCCTTCATCAAAAGATCTTGCTATCACTGCCAGCGGCCATAGCCGGCAACACTAATTGTCTTCTGCCGGCAGGAAAGGCTCTCCACTGGCAGAACACAATAGAACTTCGGGAGGGGTTCCTCCATGAACAGTGACTGTGTGGATGGGGGAATTGAGCAATTTTCCTTCCTTCAACCTGAGGTTGAGGGAAAGAAAATTGCGTAATGTATGGCCTGCCCAAGTAATTATGATGTACTTCCAATGCATTTGATCTCTCTCTCCCTCCCCCATCTCTCTCCCCCTTCCCTCTGTCTCTCCCCCTCTCTCTTTCTCCCTCCCCCCTCTCTCTTCCCCCCTCTCTCTTTTTCCCTCCCTCCCCCTCTCTCTCGTTCTCCCCCTCTCTCTCTCTCTCCCCCTCTCTCTTTCCCTCTCCCCCCTTCTCTCTCTCTCCCTCCCCCATCTCTCTCTCCCTCCCCCATCTCTCTCTCTCTCCCTCCCTATCCCCTCTGCACTGTGCTTGGATCCCCCCAATCTCCTTTCTCTGGGGATGTGGAATGACTCAGTGACACCCCTTCCCCTTTCTCCCAAGGAAACTGGGGTCATTTCTAGAGGGGGTTGTCACCTTGCTGGGTCCCAGAATTTGTATTGGCTGCATATGTCTGGTATGTGAGGAGGGTGCCCTGGAAGTGGTGCTGATCACCTTTGTTCTAGATCCATGCATCTTTCTGCAGCCATTTTTCTCGCTTAAATTATTTCTCCCATTATGGGCGTGAGAGGGGCCTCATGTCTAACTTTTTGCCTAAGACCTCACAAAGCCTAGAGCCACCTCTGTTGTTCGATGTCCAGATCAGGAGAGCAGCCTAGGGTGACCACTGTGCTCCTCTATAGATACAGTAAAGTGGGCGGTGTCACTAGGACATGGAGTGTGCTACTTGCTGGATCATCGGGTGCAAATAAAGGGAAAAAAAGCCTAAGAAATAAAATGAATGCAGCCACCATGTCTAGGACTGATAAGCTGATATGTATTTTTTTTTTTTTTTCGTTTTTGAGTTTAAATATACTGTTGGCAGAAGGTCCCTGATAGAAAAAGGCAGCATTGTAAGCCCATGATGTTTTACTACCAATCTGCTACTATATTCATGTCTTCATCAAATGTATAATGCTAATGAGATGGTACCGGTGTATAAGGCGACCGGGCATATAAGACGACCCCCTAATTTTACATTTTTTGAAGAGTTTTTGCCTGTACTTACCATATAAGACGACCCCCCTTCCGAGGCTTCCGACGCTTCATATTTCTTCCTTCTTGCTGGAGCTGGAGCCATATCCTTCCTTCTTGCTGGAGCCAATCATGGCGAGCGATGTATTCTATTAATGAATACAAAGCCTGCTTGGATTGGTAGAGGCTGTAAGATCATCAGCCCGCGCCTCTCTGACTCTCAAAGCCAATCCGAGCAGGCTACATAGTTTTGGCAGAGGTTGTTACTCCAATCTGTATTAATTTGAATACATCGCTCACCGGGATTGGCTCAGCAGTATATACTGTATGTAGCCAAAGCTACATACAGTATTATCGCACATCCAGCAGGCATCAGAGGGGCAGACCCGGCGTATAAGACTACCCCTGCTTTTCGGCCAGTTTTTTTAAGGATAAAAAGTCGTCTTATACGCCGGAAAATACGGTACTTTATGTTGGTGAATATTTTTAACGCATTTAACCATTGTAATAAAGCTCTTATGTTTTATCAATTCTATGTTGTAAATTCCTATTTAGTCCCATTATATAATAATCTCCCAGATATGATTTAGTGAGAGATTGTGGATGTAAATTGTTCTAAATTAGCGATGGTTCCATAATGGGAATGTGGAGGAAAGCTTCATCTATGTTTATTATATGTATTTCCTCAATCAGACAAATAGACAAGTTACGGGGATTGTTAGAGAAAACTGTGCAAATGCCACGGAGGTTGATTTACTAAAGGCCAATAGACTGTGCACTTTGCAAAGAGCAATTGCACTCTGCAAGTGCAGTTGCTGTAGACTAGAGCTTAGTAAATGAGGTAAAGATTTTCTTTGCAAAGAATACCCAATCACCTGCAAGAAAAATAAAAAAATAAAAACGGCATTTTTGCTTGCACATGATTGGATGATGAAAATCAGCAGAGCTTCAGCTCTGGAGCAACTGCAGTTTGCAATGTGCAGAGTCTCTTTGCCTCTTAGTAAATCAAACCATTGTTTTTATAAATAGACCCCATATGTATATCAAACTGAGTCAGGAAAGTATATATAACAGTATATTCCACATTTGGCTTATATCAGTGGGAAATGGGGGTGAATAATACTCTGACACAAAGCCCACACTTGTAGGAACCCATCCGATCTATCCCACTCCCACACCCTGCCTGTTCAATGTTCCATCCTTCTAGTCTCCATAATGGTATCCAATAGACATACCCGAGAGAGGACAACAGACGACCTCTAATGTAGAGGGATCAGTCTTCTGGCAGCTAAAAAAATGTGTGAGGTGATTTTTTAAGGAAAGATTCTCACTTTCGAGCTGCAAATTTGTTTTGTAGGGTAAGACAGTTCACATAAATGTATTTAAATGGAGTATTTTCTTATAATTTACCTGTAAATGAAGAGTAACCCTCTTGTTTTTGCATGTGATGATATTTGAGTACTTTCCGAAGGAAATGTACTCATAGATTTAATAAACACAATTTTTTTGCAAATAATCTTATAGACTGACTGTCTTGTAAAGCAAAGAACACCAGCTGATAGAAAAAAAAACGTTTTTTTATTTAGAAAAATTGAAGTATTTAATACATGCATGGACAAAAAAAACAATAACAATAACATGGATAGAAATACAAACAGTTTTTCTTCACAACAACTTTTTTACACAGGAAATTGGAAATGGAACTGGAATATTTGGCACCCTACATATAGGATATAGAATTCGCAAAGATCTTTTATTCTCATTTCCCAGGTCTATCTGTAAAACCTATATATGGTCAGCTTTTGTTTTCTCCAGTAAGTACCACTATATCTCCAGAACCAATTTCTCCTTGGTCCTTTCCAAACAGTCCTGTGTTATCTCCAGAACCGTTTTCTCCTTGGTCCTTTCCAAACAGTCCTGTATTGTCTCCAGAACCCTCCACTCCTTGGTCCTTTCCAAACAGTCCTGTATTGTCTCCAGAACCCTCCACTCCTTGGTCCTTTCCAAACAGTCCCGTGTTATCTCCAGAACCCTCAATTCCTTGGTCCTTTCCAGTCTGTCCAATTTCATCTCCAGAACCATGTTCTTGCATAAGTTCATTAATGTAACCTTATAGTAGAAAAGAAAACAGTTATTAATCTGGGAGGAATATTCTTGCTGCACATGATTTCACGTTCAGTAATAATAAAACTAAAAGAGGCTGCAGTCATCTTTTTTACAGAAGGAGAAACGTATTCCGGTACTGAATAAAGCCCCGTATACACAGGTCGAATATCAGTCGGTATTTGCCGGTTCAACAGAAACCGGTCGACATTTGGCCTGTGTGTACAGCAGTCTGTCCAACAGAAGCCGGCCAAATGTCCAGTTTCTGTCAATGGGGCATGGCCGAAAAACATCTGCCAATCTGTACCCGATCAGTTCTTTTAACCAATGGCTGTGAGCGCTGACCAGTGTGTTCTGGCGGGGGGGGGGGGGGGGCAGTCCCCCTATCAGAACACAATAGCTCAGCAGGGAGATTGCTGTACTAATATCACATAGTTAGTACATCAATCTCCTCTCAAGCTGGGGGGGGGGGGGTTTGAACAAAAAACTGACAGTGTGTACTTTGCTTCATGATCATTTTAGCAACTTGAAGGAGAGAAAATCGGGTCAACTTAAATTGGACTTTCATTCATTTGCACATGCCTTCATCCCCCACCTTCTTATACAATTGCAGAAGAAAATTTAAACTGTAATTTTTTTTCTTTAATTACATATTAATTTCCTTATTCTTCATATAGACAAGGATGATGTTTCCAGCCACTCAGGTGTAGACATGCCGAGGTCCTCTGCCATAAAGCTGGCACAGCCACAGGGCATGTCTGTGTATGTGTGGGGGGGGATCCCACACTGGCAGAGACCCGCAGAGCATCTACACTTGTGCTGTTTTTTTTTATATTTTCATACAGGGACAATTTATAGGGATTTGAAATTTTATACAGGATACCTAGGGTGGAGTTCCTCTGCTAGCAACAGTTCTGGACATACATGCTTTTGTGTAACTTACCAGGAGTTGTTACGTAGCAGTCATCACCAACGCATATGATGGAACGCACCATGCGAGATGCTGAAAGATAAGGACAGAATATTAGGATAACAGAAGGCTCTGGACAGCAAATTCATATTGCTGGTTGAGCTAAGCATACTTGAGCAAAAATAATAATAATAATAATAAAAGTTTTTTCTATAACCTCCACTGAAATAAAACTTACACATAGACACATAGAGGCTTACACAATGAAGAGTGCATGGAGAAAGGTGCAAAGTGCAGTAAACCTATAGAAACCAATCAGAGCTGACTTTAGTGCAGTCAGACCATTACGGGGTAAATTCAAGCGCTATTCTCCACGAAAGGCATTAGAGACTTCTTGCAGCTTGTATGATCCCTGTTTTACCACAATAAAGAATTTTGCAGTATATGCTGGACTCTGCCATCATCCATTCTTAATAAAGTGTAAGCACTAAGCATTTACGCATAGACATGCGTACAGTGTGTGCCAGGGCACACCCTAATCACCCTGTGTGATGCAGACTCCCCCTGCTGAATCCCTGTGGCAGCTGAGGCTACAGAGAAAGGGAGTGGGGGATCTCTGTCCTCAGTCCCTTTCTCTGCTATTTCTCCAAAGCCCCTCAATGAGGGCTCCTAACACTGTAAATTATATATTATGAAAAAATAATTAAAAAATAACAAAATAAAATAATAAAACAAGAAACTACTGACACAAATCTCATCCCTACTGACACCATCCACCGTGTTTGAACTATGGGGTGCATACACCTATGCATTTAGGGGTCTACTTATTAAAAAAAAATACATAGCCACTTACACATTGGATCTACATATACAATACATCCATTTTGTGTGAATTGGTCTTTATGATATTTTCTCTTCTGAACGAATACTCTTTTATTATAGGCAGTAGTGAAATAAAGCATTATGGCCACTGGATGGAGCAGGGGAGCACGGAAAATACATACGTCTTCATAACTAGAAATACAATGTAACACTTCTAGATAATGCTAGAGGGAATGATCAAATAAATGTAACCAGTGATTATAATGGTCTCTAGAATTACATGGTATCTTTTTCTATGAAGTCGTATACATTTCTTATGCAATCCTTTGAAAATACAGACTTCTTTGTAACAAAAGATACAATGTGACAATTCTAGGGAATAAGACTTTCTGTCTTGATGACTATAGTCAAAGGAAAAATAAGGGGTGAATTAAGCAATGAAAACTTGAAAAACCTTAATCCTAATTTATCCAAAGTTAAAAAAAAATAAGTTAAAGAGAAGAGGCCCAGAGCGCAATTGGGAGACCTCAGAAGAGGAGGATCAGGGCTGCACAGCGCAAGTAAGTATAATATGTATGATCAGTGACAGCCGCTTATGCGCCTGGCCCCTAATCTACATGCAGGGCACCGACGCATGGATTTCAACTGTTTTTTTGAAGCACATGATTAGAGCCTGAGGCTCTAATTTTTCTTCAAAAAAAGGGTGGGCTCCGGGTGCAGAGCACTGCGCCCGGAGCTCACCCAGTTGTGTGACATTAGTGAATTAATATTCACCAATGTCTTTCTGTTTTTCCTCCCAACCAATCAGGAAGCGGGTCCTAAGACCCAACTGGCCAGGAGTCCTAAGACCCCATTGGCCGGATTCCAGGACTCCTGATTAGCCAGGTAGGAGACTGCCGGGACTCCGGGAGAGATACGCAGGGATGAAGGTAAGTGCGGGGCTGGTGGGTGATGGGCGAGTGAGCAAAGCAGTGATCGACGGGGTTGATAGCAGTGATCGCTCGAGCAATGGGAGGTGGGATTTGGTGGTGGTCAGATGGATGGCTCAATGGGAGGGGGGTGGCTGGCTGTCCTTCCCCCCTCCAAGAATTTTGAACACCAACCGCCACTACATTAAAAAAAAACTTTTACAACCACTTTAAGATCATTTAGGTACTTGGAGTAATTTTCAGTTTAAAGGATTAGTTTACCTTTAATGTCCATTTTCCCAAAAAATCCCTCATGCACATTACATACCCCTCCTCCACTATTCAAAAAGATGCTCCCGTCCCCCTCCATACATGTGGACAATGTGAAGCCTGTCTAAAAAACTCTTTAGTAGTTGATCCCTCACTTGTTCAAACATGCATTTGCAGTGCCCACTGGGGGGCGCACTTCTAAGGTCTGGCCCATTTGGCCATTAAGGTAGTAAGGAGGACGTTCAACTACTAAAGAGATCTTTTGAACTAAGGCCCACATGTATGGAGCAGGACAGATGAGGAGGGGGGATTTTTTTTTAAATGTCCATTAAAGTTGAACTAACCCTTTAAATTATAAACTGTTTAAGAAATCTTAAGTTTGGCGTAACCTAGCCACATATCCACACATGAAACACAATAGACAAGAGTGCATTTTATAACCTTAAAGTAGAACTAAAGGCATTTTTTTTTAAATTTCAGATGATATAAGGAGGTTAAAACGTTCTCTTTTTAAAAAAAAGTTTTTTTTTTACCATCTGTGTCTCATTCAGGAGATTTCCCTTCACTAAGACCCCATTCACACAGGGGCAACACGACTGCCCGGGCGACTTGCAAAATGACTTCTGCATAGAAGTCTATGCAAGTCGCCCCAAGTCGCCCCCGAAGTCGTACAGGAACCTTTTTCTAAGTCGGAGCAACTTGCGTCGCTCCCCTTAGAACGGCTCCATAGTACAGAACGGGAGGCGACTTGTCAGGCGACTAGGTCGCCTGACAAGTCGTCCCTGTGTGAATGGGGTCTTAGAGGAAGTCCCTTCGAAGTGAAGAAAATCCTTTGTTGTTACCAGAACTAGTGTCCCCTTCAGAAGATTTCCCCTCTATTCCTGTTCTGGTGACAACACAAATTTTGGCAATTTTCTTTCACTCTCGGTGATAACGGTAAACAAGACAAATAGAGAGAGTGAATCTCCCTAATATAGACACAGACAGCAATAAAAATCTGGGAAGGGTTCTAATCCCTCTCCACTCTATCCAAAACTAAAAAAAAAAAAAAAGTTAAAACTTTAAAATAAAAATAAAAAACAGCAAAAGTATGTGTATGCTCTTTTAAATAAATTAACAAAAAAAAATGGCCCATTATTGCCCATGATTGCTGGGTTTGCTATAATTGAATAAAATGTAATCTACACAGGATCCAGATCATGGGATTTTATGGGGTCCCGGAGACTCATGGAGATGCTTATAGTAACTTCAATGTATTTAAAATCCCCACAATCATATAGAGTGAGGAGCAATTGTGATAATAATATATTGTAATAAGTATCTATATAGAGAGAGAAAGAAATAAAAATTGAAATAAATAAAAAAAGACACATAAAAGTAAGAATAAAATAAACAGGGAATAAAGAATAGAATAAAATAAGGAATACATGTGAACTCCTATAACTTGCTACATTGTAACAAATCACACCAGAATAGATATAAGAAGTAGAATTACCTGGCCAACATAAAACTTGATAAATGCAGCACAAAGTGATGAGAAGAACGGCCTTCATTTTGATTGGAAGCTGTGAGTCCAGGAAGGTGGGTGGGGGGTAGATGGTGTTGTGGGTCTTTATATAAGGCAGACCACCTCTACATTGTCTGGGTGTGATCACACTAAACAATAAAGTCTCCTCCCAGTCATTTGCATTCAGATAGCAAAGCCTAATGTAAAAAAAAATCTAATCAAATGTTATTTACCCCCCTAAAGGGGGGGGGGGGGGGGGGTAAATAAGTCCTAAGTCCTAAAGCTTTTTTCAGGTTTTGAAACAAATGGTGAAAATTATATAAAAAAAATAATTTTCTGTTGATGTTGAGCACATAAAAAATGTAAAAGTGTTTTTTTTCTGAAATAAATGTTTGTATTTGCCTGGAATCAATCAATAGGAAACATGCCTGTTTTTCCAAGTTATGGGGAAAACATGTGGTGTAGAAACAATAGTGTATATATTAAATTTTATTTATGAAGCTTTTTTTTTCTCACACTATGATTTTAACTTACATGCTTTAGTTAGAGTTTAGAAATGTGAAAAAATTATGAAAATTATGAAAATTATGAAAAAAAAAAAAAAAATTTCTGTTGATTTTGACCACATAAAAGTGTAAAAGACAAGGCACAGTGTTTTTTCCTGATTTTTTTTTTAACTTGTCTGGAATGAAATATGAATTTTGACCATTTTTTCAAGTTATGGGGAAAACATATGGTGTGGAAACAAAAATGTATATATTAGATTTTATTGTTGAAGTTTTTTTCTCACACTATGGCTTTAAATTACCTACTTTATCATTTTTTTTAATTTTTTTTTTTACAAATGAGTAAAAATAATAAAAAAAACAATTGTCTGTTGGAAATGTAAAAAGCAAGGCACAGTTTTTTTTTCCTGAATATATATTTTTTAGCTTGTCTCGAATCAACTATAAAATTTGACTGTTTTTCCAAGTTATGGGGAAAACATATGGTGTAGAAACAATAGTGTATATATTACATTTTATTTAAAAGGCTTTTTTTTTTCTCACACTCTAACTTTAACTTACATGCTTTAGTTTTTTTTAGAAGTGGGAAAAAATTGTGAAAATTGTGAAAAAAATAACAATTTTCTGTTGATTTTGGCTCAGTGTTTTTTTCCTGAAATGTTTTTTTTTTTTTAACTTGTCTTGAATCAAATATGAAATTTGACTTTTTCTAAGGCATGGGGAAAACATATGATGTAGAAACAAAGATGTATATATTAGATTTTATTTATGAAGCTATTTTGTCACACTATGACTTTAATTGACTTACTTTATTATTTATTTATTATTAGAAATAAGTACAAATAGTGAAAATTATCAAAAAAAATACGTAAAAAAAACATTTTCTGTTGATTTTGACTACATAAAAAAATGTAAAATACAAGGCACAGTGTTTTTTTCTAAAATAAATGTTTTAATTTGTCTGAAATTAAACAATACAACATTTTTCTGGGAAAAAAAAAACATATGGTGTAGAAGCAATTGGGGATATATTACATTTTATTTACAAAGCTTTTTTTCTCACACTATGAAATGACATTAAAAGCCCTATCTTTGAAAATATATTGCAAGGCCCCCAAATTACATCATTTCAAACAAAAAATGGTCTCAAGTGTTGGCTTTTGAATGCTTTGAACATTTGTAGTAAACAATTTTATATTTGGGTTACTTGGAATTAAAGCAAAAAATAAAAATAAAAAATTAAGAACAATACGTTTAAAATTGGTATGTTTGTTTTGCTTCCATGTCTTATATATAAGTAGGTAATGGTGCTATAAAATACTTTATACACTGCTATATATGAGAACACAACATAAGTGTCTTAATCCCTTGGTGGGAACATGGCGGGGCCCAGAAACAAGGGGGAGCATTCTGCTGCCAATGGCTGAAAACTGCATGTCCATTTCTTGGCTCTGAACTGAATTTGTAGTGGCTCAGGAGAGGCAGGACCCCTGAAACTATTCCAATATAGTAAAATGAAGGGGCTCAAATTGCACTGCAAATAATTGCATGCGATTCGAACAGGAATGTGGTTCAATTCCTGTCTGAATTGCCTGTGGTTTCCCCCACCGCTCCTATGTGATCCCAGTTCAGAAAGATTGGGAAGCGCCATCTAAGAAGTGCAGCAATGGGCATAGTTTATTAAAAATGTTCTCATAACTCACATGTTAAAAGTACATAATATGCACTATATTGTCAAAAGTATTGGAACACATGCGTTTACATGCACATATATAGTATAGTATACATGAAATTTAATGACATCCCAATCTTATTCTATAGGGTTCAATATAACAGCATCAACTCTTATGGGAAGGCTGTCCACAAGGTTTAGGAGTGTGTCTATGGGAATGTTTGACCATTCTTCCAGTGCATTTGTGAGGTCAGGCACTGTTGTTGGACAAGAAGGCCTGGCTCAAGTCTCCATTCTAATTCATTCCAAAGGTGTTCTATCGGGTTGAGGTCAGGACTCTGTGCAGGCCAGTCAAGATCCTCCACACCAAACTCGCTCATTCATGTCTTTATGGACCTTGCTTTGTGCACTGGTGCGCAGTTATGTTGGAACATGAAGGGGCCATCCCCAAACTGTTCCCACAAAGTAGGGAGCATGAAATTGTCCAAAATGTCTTTGTATGCTGACGTCTTAAGAGTTCCCTTCACTGGAACTAAGAGGCCAAGCCCAAAATCCCTGAAAAACAACCCCACACCAAATTCCCCGCTCCACAAAATGATTTAATAATGTGAAATATTCCTTTATTATTTATGTAGGTCCAAAAAAGGGATTGTAGCATATAAAAAGTTTATTGTAAATTCCAAAGAGAATTCAAAACATGTTGGCAATGGTTTTCGGGCGATAAGCCCTTCATCAGCCCAAAAATCAGTTGTTTTGGCCTGACAAAGAGGTCCGTGTTTTGACTTGATGAAGGGCTTATTGCCCAAAACTGTTCCCAACATGTTTTTGCCTCTCTTTGAAATTTATGGTAAACTTTTTTATATGCTGCAAGCCTGCAACCCATTTTTTGGATTTACTTTAAAATATTGAGCCTGAAAGGCAGAGCTGTTCACCTCCTCCCCTTCTCTCTTTATATAAATATGTGTTAAATATATATATATATATATATATATATATATATATATATATATATATACTGTATAGTTTGTAATCGGAAAGTCTGGAATAATGGGCTTTGTCTTCAGGGCAGGTTAATGTAATCAGGTCCTGCTTATATGATAATGAATTAGCACATCAATTGGTCATCATGAAAGGAAAAAGAAAAATACAGTGATGTTTACATTAGACAGGTCTGCCAAACTGCCACACCATTTACATAAGATAGCATTCAATCCAATCTTTTGAACAAACTTATGCATAGACATTCAGCCCCAGGCTATGTGTTTCTATCAATTACAGTGAGGAAAATAATTATTTGATCCCCTAAATATTATGTAAGTTTGCCCACTTGCACAGAAATGTATGATCTTTAATTTTTATCATAGGTGTATTGTAAATTATAGAGACAGAATATCAATCAAAAATCCAGAAAAAAAACACAAATTTTATAAATTGAGTTGCAGTTCAGTGACAAAAACAAGTATTTGATCCCCAAGCAAAACATGACTTAGTACTTGGTGGAGAAACTACACCATGCCACCCTACTCTCCTATCAGCGAACTTTCCCCAGCCTTCCAAGATTTCTGGCAGTGTCCACTGTAGGGATGAGCCGAACACCCCCCGGTTCGGTTCGCACCAGAACCTGCGAATGGACCGAAAATTTGCACGAACGTTAGAACCCCATTGATGTCTATGGGACTCGAACGTTCGAAATCAAAAGTGCTCATTTTAAAGGCTAATTTGCATGGTAGTGTCCCGGAAAGGGTTTGGGGACCCGGGTCCTGCCCCAGGGGACATGTATCAATGCAAAAAAAGTTTTAAAAACTGCCATTTTTTTGGGAGCAGTGATTTTAATGATGCTTAAAGTAAAAAAAAAAAGTGAAATATTCCTTTAAATATCAGACCTGGGGGGTGTCTATAGTATGCCTGTAAAGTGGCGCGTTTCTCGTGCTTAGAACAAAATGTCATTTTTAAAGGAAAAAAGTAATTAAAAACTGCTTGCGGCTTTAATGTAATGTCGGGTCCTGGCAATATGGATGAAAATCAGTGAGACAAACGGCATGGGTACCCCCATTACCAGGCCCTTTCAGTCTTGTATGGATATTAAGGGGAACCCCGCACCCAAATTAAAAAAGGAAAGGTGTGGGGCCCCCAGGCCCTATATACTCTGAACAGCAGTATACAGGCGGTGCAAACAAGACAGGGACTGTAGGTTTGTTGTTAAGTAGAATCTGTTTGTAATTTTGAACTGGTACATTTTTAACGTGTTTAGCTATAGCCAAAAAATCTATTTTAAGCTTTTTGGAAAACATAGGGAAGGGTTATCACCCCTGTGACATTTGTTTTGCTGTCTGTGCTCCTCTTCAGATGATTTCACCTCACTTTTTGTCCCAATGACAAATGTTTTTTGAAAATTTGGGTTTTTTTGTGAAACAAGGATTGGTGATAAAGCATCAGTGGAAAGGAGAAAAGTTTTTCCCATGTTAACTCTTACAGGAGAGAATTTCCCTTACTAGGTATAGATTTCATCTCACTTCCTGTTGTCTCCTTCCGTTTGCAAGTAGGAGTCGTTTGTAAGTTGGATGTTTGAAAGTAGGGGCCTGCCCTATATACTCAGCAGAAATTAGGGTCTTAGGTGTTGTTGTGGCCACAACACTATAAGCCCTCACAGGGCCCTGCTGTGAAATATTAGATCAAGAATTGTAATTACATGCCCTTGTTGAACAGGGGCAGAAAAATTGGGCCTTTGGTGGTGGTGGTGGTGGTGGTGCTGGTGCCACAACACTGTAATGCCGCGTACACACGGTCGGACTTTTCGTCTACAAAAGTCCAACGGACGCTGACGGACTAAAGCTGGCTGGTAATCCGATCGTGTGTGGGCTTCTCCGGACTTTCAACTGACTTTTTTAGCCTCAAATCCGACGGACTTTAGATTTGAAACATGCTTCAAATCTTTACGTCGTAAGTACGACGGACCCCGAAATCCGCTCGTCTGTGTGCTAGTCCGACGGACAAAAACCCATGCTAGGGCAGCTATTGGCTACTGGCTATGAACTTCCTTATTTTAGTCCGGTGTACGTCATCACGTACGAATCCGTCGGACTTTTGTGTGGTCGTGTGTAGGCAAGTCCGTTCGTAAGAAAGTCTGCCGCAAGTCCGCCGAAGGTACGTCGGAAGTATGTCGGACAGGCTGTCGGACTTTTGTAGACGAAAAGTCCGACCGTGTGTACGCGGCATAAGTCCTCACAGATACTCTTGGTGGGCGCAGAAACGGGCCCTGCTGTGAAATATTAGATCAAGAATTGTAATTATATGCCCCTGTTGAACAGGGGCAGAAAAATTGGGCCTTTGGTGGTGGTGGTGGTGGTGGTGGTGGTGGTGCTGGTGCCACAACACTGTAATGCCCCGTACACACGGTCGGATTTTCCGACGGAAAATGTGTGATAGGACCTTGTTGTCGGAAATTCCGACCGTGTGTAGGCTCCATCACACATTTTCCATCGGATTTTCCGACCCACAAAGTTTGAGAGCAGGATATAAAATTTTCCGACAACAAAATCCGTTGTCGGAAATTCCGATCGTGTGTACACAAATCCAACGGACAAAGTGCCACGCATGCTCAGAATAAATAAAGGGATGAAAGCTATTGGTCACTGCCCCGTTTATAGTCCCAACGTACGTGTTTTACGTCACCACGTTCAGAACGATCGGATTTTCCGACAACTTTGTGTGACTGTGTGTATGCAAGACAAGTTTGAGCCAACATCCGTCAGAAAAAATCCTAGGATTTTGTTGTCGGAATGTCCGAACAAAGTCCGACCGTGTGTACGGGGCATAAGTCCTCACAGATACTCTTGGTGGGCACAGAAACGTGCCCTGCTGTGAAATATTAGATCAAGAATTGTACTTACATGCCCCTGTTGAACAGGGGCAGAAAAATTGGGCCTTTGGTGGTGGTGGTGGTGGTGCTGGTGCCACAACACTGTAAGTCCTCACAGATACTCTTGGTGGGCGCAGAAACGGGCCCTGCTGTGAAATATTAGATCAAGAATTGTAATTACATGCCCCTGTTGAACAGGGGCAGAAAAATTGGGCCTTTGGTGGTGGTGGTGCCACAATACTGGAACCTCTCACAGATGCTCTAGTTGGAGCGAAGGAACTAGCCCTGCTGCAAAGAATTGCATCAAAAATTGTAATTACACGCCCCTGTTAAACAGGGGCTGAAAGATTGGGCCTTATGCACTGGTGCTGGTGCCACAACACTGCAACCCCTCACAGATACTCTAGTTGGAGCGCAGGAACTAGCTCTGCTGCAAAGAATTGCATGAAAAATTGTAATTACATGCCCCTGTTAAACAGGGCCTTAGGCACTGGTGGCGGGACTGGCGTCGCCCAGAACCAAAAATGTTCTTACAAGCTACCATCATGATCATTGAGGAGGAAGAGGATAATTACTCAGTATAACAGGATAGTCACTCAGCATCAGCATAGGCAGTCTTTGAGGGGATCTGACATTTCAAAAAATTTATTCGGTTACATCAGCATCAGGTGCTTGGTAGCTGGTGGTAATCCAAGACTGATTCATTTTTATGAAGGTCAGTCGATCAACCGAGTCGGTGGACAGAAGCACCCTGTGATCGGTTACAAAGCCTCCAGCAGCACTGAATGTGCGTTCCGAAAGAACGCTGGATGCAGGACAGGCCAGTAGCTCAATTGCATACTGTGCAAGCTCTGGCCAGTGATCCATCCTCAAGACCCAGTAACCCAGAGAATTTTCGGTGGGAAAGTTGTCCAAGTCAGATCTTGCCCCTAGGTATTCCTGCACCATG
Organism: Aquarana catesbeiana; assembly: GCF_042186555.1. NCBI lineage: Eukaryota > Metazoa > Chordata > Amphibia > Anura > Ranidae > Aquarana > Aquarana catesbeiana. Next base: position 25,302,715 of record NC_133332.1, read on the forward strand.
TAAAACAGACGCTGGCGATGGTTGCTGGAACCGATCATACCTTGGGGCTGCGGACTAAAAAATTGTCTAAACGTATCGGTCAGATGGCCACCTTCTCCACCGCTCCTTCTTTGACTGACCGAAGCCTCAGCAACACATTGTCCAGAAACAGGAGTTTGTAACCTCCCAGTCTCTGGGAACGCGTTGCACAGACTTTTCTGCAAGGCCTCCCGAAGATGTTTCATCTTCTGCTCCCTCTGTGACGGCAAGATAAGGTCCGCAACCTTACCCTTGTAACATGGATCAAGGAGGGTTGCCAGCCAGTATTGTTCCTTCTCCTTGATACCACGAATACGAGGATCCTTCCACAGGCTTTGCAGGATCAGGGAGGCCATGCAGCATAGGTTTGCTGAGGCATTCGGTCCAGAATCCTCTGGGTCACTAAGGACGACATGATCCGCAGCCACCTCCTCCCAGCCACGTACAAGTCCATGTGTTTCTTGGGACTGTAAATGATCCCTTAAAGACTGCTGCTGATGCTGAGTGCAAGGCTCCACCTCCATACTGACACAATCCTCCTCCTCGTCCTCTTCCTGTGTGATTGGCGGGCATGCAGGAACACTGTCTGGATAAAGGGGGCCTTGAGAGCTAAGGAAGTCCTCCTCTTCCTGCCTCTGTTCTGCCTCAAGTGCCCTGTCCATTATTCCACGCAGCGTGTGCGCCAACAGGTGGATAAGGGGGACAGTGTCACTGATGCATGCACTGTCACTGCTCACCATCTTAGTGGCCTCCTCAAATGGTGACAGGACATGCATGCATCTCTGATCATGGCCCACGTGGCGTGGGGAAAAAAAACAAGCTCCCCTGACCCTGTCCTGGTGCCATAGTCGCACAGGTACTCATTGATGACCCTCTGCTGTGTGTGCAGCCACTGCAGCATGGCCAATGTTGAGTTCCACCTGGTGGGCATGTCACAGATTAGGCGGTTCTTGGGCAGGTTAAATTCCTTTTGGAGGTCTCCCAGCCGAGCACTGGCATTATATGACCGGCGGAAATGCACACAGACTTTCCTGGCCTGCCTCAGGACATCCTGTAAGCCCGGGTACCTGCCCAAGAACCACTGCACCACCAAGTTAAGGACATGAGCCAAACAGGGCACATGGGTCAGTTGTCCTTGTCGGAGGGCGGAGAGGAGGTTGGTGCCATTGTCGCAAACCATCATTCCTGCCTTAAGTTGAAGTGGCGTCAACCACCTCTGAACCTGCCCCTGCAGAGCTGACAGAACTTCTGCCCCAGTGTGGCTCCTGTCCCCCAAGCACACCAGCTCAAGCACCGCATGGCATCATTTGGCCTGCATACTTGCGTAGCCCCTTGATTGCCTACGGGGCACTGCTGGTTCCGGGGACAAAGCACAGGAAGAGGCCATGGAGGAAGAAGAAGAGGAGGGGGTGGAGGAGAGAGGTGTGTCGGAATCATTAGTAGTGGCATTTTGGAGGCGTGGTGGCGGAACAACCTCCAACACTACTGCACCTTGTCCTGCATCCTTCCCAGCTGCCAGCAGAGTCACCCAATGCGCGGTGAAACTTAGGTAATGTCCCTGTCCATGCCTGCTGGACCATGAGTCAGCGGTGATATGCACCTTACCGCTGACCGCTGACCGCCCTGTCCAGCGAGGCATGGACATTGCCTTCCACATGCCGGTAGAGAGCCGGAATCCTTCCCTGAGAAAAAGTGGTGTTTGGGTACCTGCCACTGAGGAACCGCACATTCCACAAACTCACGGAAGGGGACGGAGTCTACCAAATGAAAAGGTAGCAGTTGAAATGCTAGCAATTTTGCCAAGCTAGCATTCAGCTTTAGCTGAACACTGTGCAGAGGTCGCACTAGACTAACGTGTAAATAATGTAGCTGCCTGCGGTAGTGATAGGATCAGGAGAACACCACCAACCTTCTACAGGTAGCTTTAGCTGAACACTGTGCAGTGGACGCACTACATTAACGTTAAAATAATGTAGCTGCCTGTGGTAGTGATAGGATCAGGAAAACACCACCAACCTTCTGCAGATAGCTTTAGCTGAACGCTGTGAAGAGGACGCACTACACTAACGTTAAAATAATGTAGCTGCCTGCGGTAGTGATAGGATCAGGAAAACACCACCAACCTTCTACAGATAGCTTTAGCTGAACACTGTGAAGAGGACGCACAACACTGACGTTAAAATAATGTAGCTGCCTGTGGTAGTGATAGGATCAGGAAAACACCACCAACCTTCTACAGGTAGCGTTAGCTGAACACTGTGCAGAGGTCGCACTAGACTAACGTGTAAATAATGTAGCTGCCTGCGGTAGTGATAGGATCAGGAAAACACCACCAACCTTCTACAGATAGCTTTAGCTGAACAGTGTGCAGAGGACGCACTACACTAACGTTAAAATAATGTCGCTGCCTGCGGTAGTGATTGGATCAGGAAAACACCACCAACATTCTACAGGTAGCTTTAGCTGAACACTGTGCAAAGGTCGCACTGCACTAACTTGTAGCTTTAGCTGAACACTGTTCAGAGGATGCACTACACTCACTTGTAGCTTTAGCTGAACACTGTGCAGAAGTCACACTACACTAACTTGTAGCTTTAGCTGAACACTGTGAGGAGGATGCACTACACAAACTTGTAGCTTTAGCTGAACACTGTGAGGAGGACGCACTACACTAACTTGTAGCTTTAGCTGAACACTGTGCACTACACTAACTTGTAGTTTTAGATGAACACTGTGAGGAGGACGCACTACACTAACTTGTAGGTTTAGCTGAACACTGTGAGGAGGACGCACTACTCTAACTTTCAGCTTTAGCTGAACACTGTGCAGAGGTCACACTACACTAACTTGTAGCTTTAGCTGAACACTGTTCAGAGGACGCACTACACTCACTTGTAGTTTTAGCTGAACACTTTGCAGAAGTCACACTACACTAACTTGTAGCTTTAGCTGAACACTGTGAGGAGGTCACACTACACTAACTTGTAGCTTTAGCTGAACACTGTGAGGAGGATGCACTACACTAACTTGTAGCTTTAGCTGAACACTGTGCACTACACTAACTTGTAGTTTTAGATGAACACTGTGAGGAGGACGCACTACACTAACTTGTAGCTTTAGCTGAACATTGTGAGGAGGACGCACTACACTAACTTGTAGCTTTAGCTGAACACTGTGAGGAGGACGCACTACACTAACTTGTAGCTTTAGCTGAACACTGTGCACTACACTAACTTGTAGTTTTAGATGAACACTGTGAGGAGGACGCACTACACTAACTTGTAGGTTTAGCTGAACACTGTGAGGAGGACGCACTACTCTAACTTTCAGCTTTAGCTGAACACTGTGCAGAGGTCACACTACACTAACTTGTAGCTTTAGCTGAACACTGTGAGGAGGACGCACTACACTAACTTGTAGCTTTAGCTGAACACTGTTCAGAGGACACACTACACTAACTTGTAGCTTTAGCTGAACACTGTGCAGAGGTCGCACTACACTAACTTGTAGCTTTAGCTGAACACTGTGAGGAGGACGCACTACACTAACTTGTAGCTTTAGCTGAACACTGTGAGGAGGACACACTACACTAACTTGTAGCTTTAGCTGAACACTGAAAAATTCTCACCGCACAGGCATAGATCCACTTCCAGGTATCAACTCAGTTGTCTCTCAGGATAAAGAGCCCCAGGTGCTGGCTAATGCTGAGTCATGCTGAAGAAAATGAGAAAATCCGGACAGCCGCACTCCAGGAAGATGTATTTCAAAAGTTGTTTATTATAATAAATTCTTGAGTATACAGCATACAAAGCACCGTGGCAGAAAGTACAGGCAATCAGCTAACGCGCTTTGCGCTTATCCCAAGCGCTTACTCATAGCTCATATGAGTACACCTGGGATGCATATATATATACACAATACACTGTAAGTGCAGCTAACTCACTGACTGTCCTGCCTTATCTATCTAACTTACATCAAATGACACTGTCTCTCTGTCTCTGTCTCTCAACGCCGGAACACACACTACACAGGGCCGCCATGCAGGCGGCTGTATATAGTGTGGGGCGTGTACTAAACCCCCTGAGCCATAATTGGCCAAAGCCACCCAGTGTGGCTCCTGTCCCCCAAGCACACCAGCTCAAGCACCGCATGGCATCATTTGGCCTGCATACTTGCGTAGCCCCTTGAATGCCTACGGAGCACTGCTGGTTCCGAGGACAAAGCACAGGAAGAGGCCATGGAGGAAGAAGAAGAGGAGGGGGTGGAGGAGAGAGGTGTGTTGGAATCATTAGTAGTGGCATTTTGGAGGCGTGGTGGCGGAACAACCTCCAACACTACTGCACCTTGTCCTGCATCCTTCCCAGCTGCCAGCAGAGTCACCCAATGCGCGGTGAAACTTAGGTAATGTCCCTGTCCATGCCTGCTGGACCATGAGTCAGCGGTGATATGCACCTTACCGCTGCACTACACTAAATTGTAGCTTTAGCTGAACACTGTGCACTACACTAACTTGTAGCTTTAGATGAACACTGTTCAGAGGACGCACTACACTAACTTGTAGCTTTAGCTGAACACTGTTCAGAGGACGCACTACACTCACTTGTAGCTTTAGCTGAACACTGTGCAGAAGTCACACTACACTAACTTGTAGCTTTAGCTGAACACTGTGAGGAGGACGCACTACACTAACTTGTAGCTTTAGCTGAACACTGTGCACTACACTAACTTGTAGTTTTAGATGAACACTGTGAGGAGGACGCACTACACTAACTTGTAGGTTTAGCTGAACACTGTGAGGAGGACGCACTACTCTAACTTTCAGCTTTAGCTGAACACTGTGCAGAGGTCACACTACACTAACTTGTAGCTTTAGCTGAACACTGTTCAGAGGACGCACTACACTAACTTGTAGCTTTAGCTGAACACTGTGCAGAAGTCACACTACACTAACTTGTAGCTTTAGCTGAACACTGTGAGGAGGTCACACTACACTAACTTGTAGCTTTAGCTGAACACTGTGAGGAGGATGCACTACACTAACTTGTAGCTTTAGCTGAACACTGTGCACTACACTAACTTGTAGTTTTAGATGAACACTGTGAGGAGGACTCACTACACTAACTTGTAGCTTTAGCTGAACATTGTGAGGAGGACGCACTACACTAACTTGTAGCTTTAGCTGAACACTGTGAGGAGGACGCACTACACTAACTTGTAGCTTTAGCTGAACACTGTGCACTACACTAACTTGTAGTTTTAGCTGAACACTGTGAGGAGGACGCACTACACTAACTTGTAGGTTTAGCTGAACACTGTGAGAAGGACGCACTACTCTAACTTTCAGCTTTAGCTGAACACTGTGCAGAGGTCACACTACACTAACTTGTAGCTTTAGCTGAACACTGTGAGGAGGACGCACTACACTAACTTGTAGCTTTAGCTGAACACTGTTCAGAGGACACACTACACTAACTTGTAGCTTTAGCTGAACACTGTGCAGAGGTCGCACTACACTAACTTGTAGCTTTAGCTGAACACTGTGAGGAGGACACACTACACTAACTTGTAGCTTTAGCTGAACACTGAAAAATTCTCACCGCACAGGCATAGATCCACTTCCAGGTATCAACTCAGTTGTCTCTCAGGATAAAGAGCCCCAGGTGCTGGCTAATGCTGAGTCATGCTGAAGAAAACGAGAAAATCCGGACAGCCGCACTCCAGGAAGATGTATTTCAAAAGTTGTTTATTATAATAAATTCTTGAGTATACAGCATACAAAGCACCGTGGCAGAAAGTACAGGCAATCAGCTAACGCGCTTCGCGCTTATCCCAAGCGCTTACTCATAGCTCATATGAGTACACCTGGGATGCATATATATATACACAATACACTGTAAGTGCAGCTAACTCACTGACTGTCCTGCCTTATCTATCTAACTTACATCAAATGACACTGTCTCTCTGTCTCTGTCTCTCAACGCCGGAACACACACTACACAGGGCCGCCATGCAGGCGGCCGTATATAGTGTGGGGCGTGTACTAAACCCCCTGAGCCATAATTGGCCAAAGCCACCCAGTGTGGCTCCTGTCCCGCAAGCACACCAGCTCAAGCACCGCATGGCATCATTTGGCCTGCATACTTGCGTAGCCCCTTGAATGCCTACGGAGCACTGCTGGTTCCGAGGACAAAGCACAGGAAGAGGCCATGGAGGAAGAAGAAGAGGAGGGGGTGGAGGAGAGAGGTGTGTCGGAATCATTAGTAGTGGCATTTTGGAGGCGTGGTGGCGGAACAACCTCCAACACTACTGCACCTTGTCCTGCATCCTTCCCAGCTGCCAGCAGAGTCACCCAATGCGCGGTGAAACTTAGGTAATGTCCCTGTCCATGCCTGCTGGACCATGAGTCAGCGGTGATATGCACCTTACCGCTGCACTACACTAAATTGTAGCTTTAGCTGAACACTGTTCAGAGGACACACTACACTCACTTGTAGCTTTAGCTGAACACTGTGCAGAAGTCACACTACACTAACTTGTAGCTTTAGCTGAACACTGTGAGGAGGACGCACTACACTAACTTGTAGCTTTAGCTGAACACTGTGCACTACACTAACTTGTAGCTTTAGATAAACACTGTTCAGAGGACGCACTACACTAACTTGTAGCTTTAGCTGAACACTGTGAGGAGGACGCACTATACTAACTTGTAGCTTTAGCTGAACACTGTGAGGAGGACGCACTACACTAACTTGTAGCTTTAGCTGAACACTGTGAGGAGGACGCACTACACTAACTTGTAGCTTTAGCTGAACACTGTGAGGAGGACGCACTACACTAACTTGTAGCTTTAGCTGAACACTGTGCACTACACTAACTTGTAGCTTTAGATAAACACTGTTCAGAGGACGCACTACACTAACTTGTAGCTTTAGCTGAACACTGTGAGGAGGATGCACTATACTAACTTGTAGCTTTAGCTGAACACTGTGAGGAGGACGCACTACAATAACTTGTAGCTTTAGCTGAACACTGTGAGGAGGACGCACTACACTAACTTGTAGCTTTAGCTGAACACTGTGCACTACACTAACTTGTAGTTTTAGGTGAACACTGTGAGGAGGACGCACTACACTAACCTGTAGCTTTAGCTGAACACTGTAAGGAGGATGCACTACTCTAACTTTCAGCTTTAGCTGAACACTGTGCAGAGGTCACACTACACTAACTTGTAGCTTTAGCTGAACACTGAGAGGAGGACGCACTACACTAACTTGTAGCTTTAGATGAACATTGTTCAGAGGACACACTACACTAACTTGTAGCTTTAGCTGAACACTGTGCAGAGGTCGCACTACACTAACTTGTAGCTTTAGCTGAACACTGTGAGGAGGACGCACTACACTAACATGTAGCTTTAGCTGAACACTGAAAAATTCTCACCGCACAGGCATAGATCCACTTCCAGGTATCAACTCAGTAGTCTCTCAGGATAAAGAGCCCCAGGTGCTGGCTAATGCTGAGTCATGCTGAAGAAAATGAGAAAATCCGGACAGCCGCACTCCAGGAAGATGTATTTCAAAAGTTGTTTATTATAATAAATTCTTGAGTATACAGCATACAAAGCACCGTGGCAGAAAGTACAGGCAATCAGCTAACGCGTTTCGCGCTTATCCCAAGCGCTTACTCATAGCTCATATGAGTACACCTGGGATGCATATATATACACAATACACTGTAAGTGCAGCTAACTCACTGACTGTCCTGCCTAATCTATCTAACTTAAATCAAATAACACTCTCTCTCTGTCTCTGTCTCTCAACGCCGGAACACACACTACACAGGGCCGCCATGCAGGCGGCCGTATATAGTGTGGGGCGTGTACTAAACCCCCTGAGCCATAATTGGCCAAAGCCACCCTGGCTTTGGCCAATTACAGCTCTCTCTACAGACGGCGCTGTGATTGGCCAAGCATGCGGGTCATAGTGCATGCTTGGCCAATCATCAGCCAGCAATGCACTGCGATGCCGCGGTGAATTATGGGCCGTGACACGCCACACGAATTTGGCGTGAATGGCCCATATCATTCACAATTCGGCGAATGGGCAAACAGACGATGTTCGAGTCGAACGTGGGTTCGACTCGAACACGGAGCTCATCCCTAGTCCACTGACATGGAGAAGGACATATTCAGCCCAGGGCATGTTTCACCCCAGCCTCAGCCCTTCACACATGAATGAGCGGAGACCGAACACACTGCTACAGGGCACTGTGAGTAACCCCACCACCTCACCACACCGACTGGAGCTTCCATTTAGTTCACACTCTGCACATAAATTATGCAGACTGGGACATGGGGGCACAGGAGGGGCTAGGGACAGGGTTAGGGATCTATCTCTTTCTCACCTCCCCCTCTCTCTTTCTCTCTCTCTTTATCATCACCCCCTTCCCTCCCCCTCTCTCCCCCTCTTCCTCCCCCTCCCCCTCCTCTCTCTCTCCCATCTCCCTCTCCCCTCCCTCCCCTCTCTCTGTCCCTCCCTCCCCCTCTCTCACCCCTTCCCTTCCCCCTCTCTCTCGCTCTCTCCCCTTCCCTTCCCCCTCTCTCTCTCTCTCTCCTCCCTCCCCTTCCCCTCTCCCCCCTCCATTCTCTCTCTCCCTCCCCCTATCTCTCCCCCCTCTCACTCTCCCTCCCCATCTCACACTCCCCCTCTCTCTTTCCCCCTCCCCCTCTCTCTTTCTCCCTCCCACCTCTCTCTTCCCCCCTCTCTCTTTCTCCCTCCCCCCTCTCTTTCTCCCCCCCTCTTTTTCTCTCCCCTCTCTCTCCCCATCTCTCCTCCCCTCTGCCCCCTCTCTCTCTCTCCCTCCCCCCTCTTTCTCTCCCTCCCCCTTCTCTCTCTCTCTCCCTCCCCCTTTGCACTGTGCTTGGATCCCCCCACTCTCCTTTCTCCGGGGATGTGGAATGACTCAGTGACACCCCTTCTCCATTCTCCCAAGGAAACTGGGGTCATTTCTAAAGGGGGGTGTCACCTTGCTGGGTCCCAGAAGTTGTATTGGCTGCATATGTATGGTATGTGAGGAGGGTGCCCTGGAAGTGGTGCTGATCACCTGTGTTCTAGATCCATGCATCTGTCTGCAGCCATTTTTCTTGCTTGAATTATTTTTCCCATTATGGGCGTGAGTGGGGCCTCATATCTAACTTTTTGCCTAAGGCCTCACAAAGCCTAGAGCCGCCTCTGGTGTTCGATGTCCAGATCAGGAGAGCAGCCTAGGGTGACCACTGTGCTCCTCCATAGATATAGTAAAGTGGACAGTGTCACTAGGACATGGAGTGTGCTACTTGCTGAATCATTGGGTGCATATAAAGGGAAAAAGCCTGAGAAATAAAATGAATGCAGCCACCATGTCTAGGACTGATAAGCTGATATATGTATTTTTTTTTTTTTTTTTTTTGAGTTTAAATATACTGTTGGCAGAAGGTCCCTTAAAAAAAAAAAAGCAGCATTGTAAGCCAATGAAGTTTTACTACCAATCTGCTCCTATATTCATGTGTTTATCAAATGTATAATGTTCATGAGATGGTACTGTATGTTGGTGAATATTTTTAATGCATTTAACCATTTTAAAAAAAGCTCTTATGTTTTATCAATTCTATGTTGTATATTCCTATTTAGTCCCATTATATAATAATCTCCCAGATATGATTTAGTGAGAGATTGTGGATGTAAATTGTTCTAAATTAGCAATGATTCCATAATGGGAATGTGGAGGAAAGCTTCATCTATGTTTATTATATGTATTTCCTCAATCAGACAAATAGACAAATTACGGGGATTGTTCGAGAAAACTGTAAAAATGCCACGGGGTTCATTTACTAACGGCTAATAGACTGTGCACTTTGCAAAGCGCATTTGCACTCTGCAAGTGCAGTTGCTCTAGACTAGAGCTTAGTTAATGAGGTAAAGCTTTTCTTTACAAAGAATACCCAATCACATGCAAGAAAAGTAAAAAAAAAAAAAAAAAACAGCATTTTTTCTTGCACATGATTGGATGATGAAAATCAGCAGAGCTTCAGCTCATTTACTAAGCTCTGGAGCAACTGCACTTTGCAACATGCACAGTCTCTTTGCCTTTAGTAAATCAAACCATTGTTTTTATAAATAGACCCCATATGTATATTAAACCGTGTCAGGAAAGTATATATAACAGTATATTCCACATTTGGCTTATATCAGTGGGAAATGGGGGTGAATAATACTCTGACACAAAGCCCAGACTTGTAGGAACCCATCCGATCTATCCCACACCCACACCCTGCCTGTTCAATGTTCTATTCTTCTAGTCTCCATAATGGTATCCAATAGAAATACCTGAGAGAGGACAACAGAGGACCTCCAATGTAGAGCGATCAGTCTTCTGGCAGCTAAAAAAATATGTTTTTTAAGTAAGGATTCTCACTTTCGAGCTGAAAATTTGTTTTGTAAGGTAAGACAGTTCACATAAATGTATTTAAACTGAGTATTTTCTTATAATTTACCTGTAAATGAAGAGTAACCCTCTTGTTTTTGCATGTGATGATATTTGAGTACTTTCTGTTTTACGGAGGAAATGTACTCATAGATTTAATAAACACAATTTTTTTTGCAAATAATCTTATAGACTGACTGTCTTGTAAAGCAAAGAACACCAGCTAATAGAAAAAAAAAACTTTTTTTTATTTAGAAAAAATGAAGTATTTAATACATGCATGGACAAAAACAATAACATGGATAGAAATACAAACAGTTTTTGTTCGCAACAACTTTTTTACACAGGAAATTGGAAATGGAACTGGAATATTTGGCACCCTACATATAGGATAGAGAATTTGCAAAGATCTTTTATTCTCATTTCCCAGGTCTATCTGTAAAACCTAGAGCTTTAGTTTTCTCCAGTAAGTACCACTATATCTCCAGAACCAATTTCTCCTGGGTGATTTCCAAAAAGTCCTGTGTTATCTCCAGAACCCTCCACTCCTTGGTCTTTTCCAAACAGTCCTGTATTGTCTCCAGAACCCTCCACTCCTTGGTCCTTTCCAAACAGTCCTGTATTGTGTCCAGAACCCTCCACTCCTTGGTCCTTTCCAAACAGTCCTGTATTGTCTCCAGAACCCTCTTCTCTTTGGTCCTTTCCAAACAGTCCTGTATTGTCTCCAGAACCCTCCACTCCTTGGTCCTTTCCAAACAGTCCTGTGTTATCTCCAGAACCCTCAATTCCTTGGTCCTTTCCAGTCTGTCCAATTTCATCTCCAGAACCATGTTCTTGGATAAGTTCATTAATGTAACCTTATAGTAGAAAAGAAAACAGTTATTAATCTGGGAGGAATATTCTTGCTGCACATGATTTCACGTTCAGTAATAAAACTAAAAGAGGCTGCAGTCATCTTTTTTACAGAAGGAGAAACGTATTCCGGTACTGAATAAAGCCCCGTATACACAGGTCGAATATTGGTCGGTATTTGCCGGTTCAACAGAAACCGGTCGACATTTGGCCTGTGTGTACAGCAGTCTGTCCAACAGAAGCCGGCTAAATGTCCAGTTTCTGTCAATGGGGCATGGCTGAAAAACATCTGCCAATCTGTACCCGATGAGTTCTTTTAACCAGTGGCTGTGAGCGCTGACCAGCGTGTTCTGGCGGGGGAGCAGTCCCCCTATCAGAACACAATAGCTCAGCAGGGAGTTTGCTGTACTAATATCACATAGTTAGTACAGCAATCTCCTCTCAAGCTGGGGGGGGGGGGGTTGAACAAAAAACTGACAGTGTGTACTTAGCTTCATGATCATTTTAGCAACTTGAAGGAGAGAAAATCAGGCCAACTTAAATTGGACCTTCATTCATTTGCACAACATGCTCTCACCTGCCTTCGCCCCCCACCTTCTTATACAATTGCAGAAGAAAATTTAAACTGTAATTTTTTTTCTTTTAATTACATATTAATTTCCTTTTTCTTCATCTAGACAAGGATGATGTTTCCAGCCACGCAGGTGTAGACATGCCGAGGTCCTCTGCCATAAAGCTGGCACAGCCACAGGGCATGTCTGTGTATGTGTGGGGGGATCCAGCACTGGCAGAGACCCGCAGAGCATCTACACTTGTGCTGGATCTCCCTTCAAGGTGGCAGCACAAGGAGCAGAGTGGACCAATGAGATCTTCACTTGCAAGAAGACAAGGCTGGATTCAATGGACTACCAAGTATTTTTTTTTTTATATATTTTCATACATGGACAATTTATAGAGATTTGAAATTTTATACAGGATACCTAGGGTGGAGTTCCTCTGCTAGCAACAGTTCTGGACATACATGCTTTTGTGTAACTTACCAGGAGTTGTTACGTAGCAGTCATCACCAACGCATATGATGGAACGCACCATGCGAGATGCTGAAAGATAAGGACAGGATATTAGAATAACAAAAGACTCTGGACAGCAAATTCATATTGCTGGTTGAGCTAAGCATACTTAAGCAAAAATTATAATAATAATAATAAAAAAGTTTTTTTTTCTATAACCTCCACTGAAATAAAACTTGTTTGCTAGAAGAAACACATAGAGGCTTACTCAATGAAGAGTGCATGGAGAAAGGTGCTAAGCTGACTTTAGTGCAGTCAGACCATTACGGGGTAAATTCAAGTGCTAGTCTCCACGAAAGGCATTAGAGACTTCTTGCTGCTTGTATGATCTCTGTTTTACCACAATAATGAATTTTGCAGTATATGCTGGACTCTGCCATCATCCATTGTTAATGAAGTGTAAGCACTAAGCACTTAGGCAAAGGCATGCGTACAGGGTGTGCCAGGAAAGGGAGTGGGGGATCTCTTCTGTCCTCAGTCCCTTTCTCTGCTATTTCACCAAAGCCCCTCAATGGGGCTCCTAACACTATATATATATATATAATGAAAAAATAATTTAAAAAAAACAAAATAAAATAATAAAAACAAAAACTACTGACACAAATCTCATCCCTACTGATACCATCCACCGTGTTTGAACTATGGGGTGCACACACCTACGCATTTAGGGGTCTATTTATTTAAAAAAATACATAGCCACTTACACATTGGATCTACTCATACAATACATCCATTTTGTGTGAAATGGTCTTCATGATAATTTCTCTTCTGAATGAATATTCTTTTATTTGAGTGAAATAAAGCATTATGGCCACTGGATGGAGCAGGGGAGCATAGAAAATACATACGTCTTCATAACTAGAAATACAATGTAACAGTTCTCGATAATGCTAGAGGGAATGATCAAATAAATGTAAACAGTGGTTATCATGGTCTCATGGTATCTTTTGCTACAAAGTCGTATACATTTCTTATGCAATCATTTGAAAATACAGACTTCTTTGTAACAAAAGATACAATGTGACAAATCTAGGGAATAAGACTTTCTGTCTTGATGACTATAGTCAAAGGAAAAATAAGGGGTGAATTAAGCAATGAAAACTTGAAAAACCTTAATCCTAATTTATCCAAAGTTAAAAAAAAAAAAGTTAAAAAGAAGAGGCCCAGAGCGCAATTGGGAGACCTGAGAAGAGGAGGATCAGGGTTGCACAGCATAAGTAAGCATAATATGTATGATCAGTGACAGCCGCTTATGTGCCTGGCCCCTAATCTACATGCAGGGCACTGATGCATGGATTTCAAAAGGTTTTTTTTGGAAGCTCATGATTAGAGCCTGAGGCTCTAATTTTTCTTCAAAAAAGGGTAGGCTCAGGGTGCAGAGCACTGCGCCCAGGGCCCACCCAGTTTTGTGACATTAGCGAATTAATATTCGCCAATGTCTTTATGTTTTTCCTCGCGACCAATCAGGAAGCGAGTCCTACGACCCGATTGGCCAGGAGTCCTAAGACCCCATTGGCCGGATTCCAGGACTCCTGAATGGTCGGGAGGGGGGCCGCCGGGGCTCGGGGAGAGATACACAGGGATGAAGGTAAGTGCGGGATTGGTGGGCGACGGGCGAGCGAGCGAAGCTGCGATCGACAGGGTTGGTATTGGCGATCGCTTGAGCAATGGGGGGTGGGATTTGGTGGGGGTCAGATGGATGGCTCGTTGGGAGGGGGGTGGCTGGCTGCCCCCCCACCAAGAATTTTGAACACCAGCCGCCACTGCGTTTGATATTGAAAAAAAAAACTTTTACAACCACTTTAAGATCAATTAGGTACTTTGGAGTCATTTTCACTTTAAAGGTTTAACTTACCTTTAATGGCCATTTTCCAAAAAAATCCCTCATGCACATTACATACCCCTCCTCCACTATTCAAAAAGTTGCTCCCGTCCCCCTCCATACATGTGGACAATGTGAAGCCTGTCTAAAAATCTCTTGTTGATCCCCCACTTGTTCAAACATGCATTTGCAGTGCCCACTGGGGGGCGCACTTCTAAGGTCTGGCCCATTTGGCCATTAAGGCAGTAAGGAGGAAGTTCAAGTACTAAAGAGATTTTTTTAAAATAAGGTCCACATGTATGGAGGGGGACAGATGAGGAGCGGGGGGGACAGATGAGGAGCGGGGGGGGGGTTAAATGCCCATTAAAGGTGAACTAACCCTTTAAATTATAAACTGTTTATGAAATCTTAAGTTTGGCGTAACCTAACCACATTGCTACACATGAAACAAAATAGACAAGTGTGCATTTTATAACCTTAAAGTAGAACTAAAGGCATTTTTTTTTAATTTCAGATGATGTAAGGGAGGTTAAAGCTTTCTTTTTAAAAAAAAGTTTTTTGTTGTTGTTTTTTTTGTTTTTTTTACCATCTGTGTTTTATTCAGGAGATTTCCCTTCACTTAGAGGAAGTCACTCCAAAGTGAATAAAATCCTTTGTTGTCACCAGAACTAGTGTCCCCTAGATTTCCCCTCTATTCCTGTTCTGGTGACAACACAAAATTTGGCAATTTGTTTTCACTCTCGGTGATAACGGCAAACAAGACAAATAGAGAGAGTGAATCTCCCTTATATAGGCACAGACAGCAATAAAAATCCGGGAAGGGTTCTAATCCCTCTCCACTCTTTCCAACACTAAAAAAAAGTTAAATTCTAAAATAAAAAATAGCAAAAGTATGTGTATGGCCTTTTAAATAAATGAACAAAAAAAAAAATGGCCCGTTATTTCCCATGATTGCTGGGTTTGCTATAAATTAATGTAATCTACACAGGATCCAGATCATGGGATTTTATGGGGTCCCGGAGACTCATGGATACTCATGGAGATGCTTATAGTAACTTCAATGTATTTAAAATCCCCACAATCATATGTAGGAGAGTGAGGAGCAATTGTGATTATAATATATTGTAATAAGTGTCTATATAGAGAGAGAAAGAAATAAAAAAAGACACATAAAAGTAAGAATAAAATAAATAGGGAATAAATAATAGAATAAAATAAGGAATACATATGAACTCATATAACTTGCTACATTTTAACAAATCACCCCAGAATAGATGTAAGAGAAGTAGAATTACCTGGCCAACATAAAACTTGATAGACGCAGCACAAAGTGATGAGAAGAACGGCCTTCATCTTGATTGGAAGCTGTGAGTCCAGGAAGGTGGGTGGGGGGCAGATGGTGTTGTGGGTCTTTATATAAGGCAGACCACCTCTACATTGTCTGGGTGGGATTACACTAAACAATAAAGTCTCCTCCCAGTCATTTGCATTCAGATAGCAAAGCCTAATGTAAAAAAAAAAATCTAATCAAATGTTATTTAACCCACTTAAGTCCCAGGGCTTTTTTTCAGGTTTTGGACATGAGAAAAAAATGGTGAAAATTATATAAAAAAAATCATTTTCTGTTGATGTTGAGCACATAAAAAATTGAAAAGTGTTTTTTTTTTCTGAAATAAATGTTTGTATTTGTCTGGAATCAAACAGTATGAAACGTGCCTGTTTTTCCAAGTTATGGGGAAAACATATGGTGTGGAAACAAAGATGTATATATTAAATTTTATTTATGACGCTTTTTTTCCTGACACTATGACTTTAACTTACATGCTTTGTTTTTTTTAGAAATGAGAAAAAATTATGAAAATTATGAAAAAAAAAATCAATTTTCAGTTGATTTTGGCCACATAAAAGTGTAAAAGACGAGGCACAGTGTTTTTTCCTGAAATTTCTTTTTAACTTGTCTGGAATAAAATATGAAATTTGACTGTTTTTCCAAGTTATGGAGAAAACATATGGTGTGGAAAGAAAGAGGTATATATTAGATTTTATTTTTGAAGCTTTTTTTTCTCACACTATGACTTTAAATTACCCACTTTATCATTTATTTTTTTCATTTTTTTTTTTTTTTTTTTTACAAATGAGTGAAAATAATGAAAAAAATTGTCTGTTGATGTTGAAAATGTAAAAGAAAAGGGACAGTGTTTTTTCCTGAATATATATTTTTTAACTTGTCTCGAATCAACTATAAAATGTGACTGTTTTTCCAAGTTATGGGGAAAACATATGGTGTAGAAACAATAGTGTATATATTACATTTTATTTAAAAGGCTTTTTTTTCCTCACACTCTAACTTTAACTTACATGCTTTAGTTTTGTTTTAGAAGTGGGAAAAAATTATGAAAATTCTGAAAACAATAATAATTTTCTGTTGATTTTGGCTCAGTGTTTTTTTCCTGAAATGTTTTTTTTTTTTTAACTTGTCTTGAATCAAATATGACGTGTACACATGAGCGGACTTTCGAAAGACTGAACTCCGAAGGACTTTTTGATGGACTTTTGACGGAGTTCCGACGGAGTTCCGACGCAACGGACTTGCCTACACACGATCACACCAAAGTCCGACTGATTCAAACGTGATGACGTACGACCAACTAGAATAAGGAAGTTCATAGCCAGTAGCCAATCGCTGCCCTTGCGTCGCTGTTCGTCCGTCGGACTAGCATACAGACGAACTGATTTTTCGACCAGACTCGAGTCCATCGGAAAGATTTCAAACATGTTCCGTTTCTAAAGTCCATCTGATTTTTCGACAGCAAAGGTCCGATGAAGCCCATACACGTTCAAATTGTCCGGCGGATTCGTTCCGTTGGACCTTTGCTGTTGAAAAGTCCGCTCGTGTGTACTCGTCATATGAGTACCTATACCTTCGGTCAAGTATTCACTGATACCTTTGCTGTGCGATTTGAGCCCATATAAAATGAATGGTCTCAAATTGCACTGCAAATAATTGCATACGATTCGAACAGGAATGTGGTTCAATTCCTATCTGAATTGCCTGTGGTTTCCCCCACCGCTCCTGTGTGATTCTAGTGCAGAAAGTTCAGGAAGCACCATCTAGGAAGTGCAGCAATGGGCAGAGTTTATTAAAAATGTTCTCATAACTCACATGTTAAAAGTATATAATATGCACCATATTGTCAAAAGTATTGGAACACATGCCTTTACATGCACATATATAAAATAGTATACATGAAATGTAATGACAACCCAATCTTATTCTATAGGGTTCAATATAACAACATCAACTCTTCTGGGAAGGCTGTCCACAAGGTTTAGGAGTGTGTCTATGGGAATGTTTGACCATTCTTCCAGAAGAGCATTTGTGAGGTCAGGCACTGATGTTGGACGAGCAGGCCTGGCTCACAGTGTCCACTCTAATTCACCCCAAAGGTGTTCTATCGGGTTGGGGACTCTGTGCAGGCCAGTCAAGTTCCTCCACCCCAAACTCGCTCACCCATGTCTTTATGGACCTTACTTTGTACACTGGTGTGCAGTCATGTTGCAACAGGAAGGGGCCATCCCCAAACTGTTCCCACAAAGTTGGGAGCATGAAATTGTCCAAAATGTCTTGGTATGATGACGCCATAAGAGTTCCCTTCACTGGAACTAAGGAGCCAAGCCCAACCCCTGAAAAAACCCCACACCATAATCCCCCCTCCACCAAATGATTTAATAATGTGAAATATTCCTTTATTATTTATGTATATCCAAAAAAGGGATTGGAGCATATGAAAAGTTTATTGTAAATTCCAAAGAGAACTCAAAACATGTTGGCAATGGTTTTCGGGCGATAAGCCCTTCATCAGCCCAATAATCTGTTTTTTTTTTGGCCTGACAAAGAGGTCCATGTTTTGGCCTGATTAAGGGCTTAATGCCCAAAACTGTTCCCAACATGTTTTGACTCTCTTTGAAATTTATGATAAACTTTTTATATGCTGCAAGCCTGCAACCCATTTTTTGAATTTACTTTAAAATATTGAGCCTGAAAGGCAGAGCTGTTCACCTCCGCCCCTTCTCTCTTCTATATATATAAAACTGTATAGTTTGTAATCGGATAGAAGTCTCTACTCATTGCATTTATCTTGTAGAGTCAACAAGTCTGGAATAATGGGCTTTGTCTTCAGGGCAGTTTAATGTAATCAGGTTGTGCTTATATGATAATGAATTAGCACATCAATTGGTCAACAGGAAAGGAAAAAGAAAAATACAGTGATGTTTACATTAGATAGGTCTGCCAAACTGTCACACCATTTACATAGCATACAATCCAATCTTTTGAACAGACTTATGCATAGACATTCAGCCCCAGGCTATGTGTTTAGATTTAGCCCCAGGCTATGTGTTTCTATCAATTACAGTGAGGAAAACAATTATTTAACCCCCTGAATATTATGTAAGTTTGCCCACTTGCACAGAAATGTATGATCTTTAATTTTTATCATAGGTGTATTGTAAATTATTAAGACAGAATATCAATCAAAAATCCAGAAAAAAACCCACAGATGTTATAAATTGAGTTGCAGTTCAGTGACTAAAACAAGTATTTGATCCCCAAGCAAAACATGACTTAGTAATTGGTGGAGAAACCCTTGTTGGCGAGCACAGAGGTAAGACGTTTCTTGTAGTTAGTGACCAGGTTTGCACACATCTCAGGAGGGATTTTGGTCCACTCTTCTTTACAGATCTTCTCTAAATCCTTAGTGTTTCTTGGCTGTCCCTTGGCAACTCGAAGTTTCAGCTCCCTCCATAAATTTTTCATAGAATTTAGGTCTGGAGACTGACTAGGCCACTCCTTGACCTTAATGTGCATCTTCCTGAGCCACTCCTTTGTTGCCTTGGTGGTATGTTTTGGGTCATTGTCATGACCCATCTTCAGTGTTCTGGCTGAGGGAAGGAGGTTCTCATCCAAGATTTTACAATACATGGCCCAGTCCATTGGCCCCTCAATGCGGCAAAGTTGGCCTGTACCTTTAGCAGAGAAACAGCCCCAAAGCAAAATGTTTTTACCTCTGTGCTTGACTGCAGGGACGGTGTTCTTACGGTCATAGTCAGCATTTTCCATCCTCCAAACACGGTGAGTCGTTAATGCCAAAGAGCTCAATTTTGGTCTCTGAAGTTTGCCAATGAACATCTAAATGATTCAAAGAAGGGTTGGGAGAAAGTGCTGTGGACAGATGAAACCAAAATTGAGCACTTCAACTCGCCGTGTTTGCCGGAAGAAAAATGCTGACTATTACCCTAAGAACACCATCCCTACAGTCCAGCATTGAGGTGGAAACAATGTGCTTTGGGGCTGTTTTTCTGCTAAAGGTACAGGCCGACTTCTCTGCAATGAGGGGCCAACGGTTGGGGCAGCCATGTATTGTAAAATCTTGGATGAGATCCTTCTTCCCTTAGCCAGAACACTGAAGATGGGTCATGAATGGATCTTCCAGCATGACAATGGCCCAAAACATACTGCCAAGGCAACATAGGAGTTGCTCAAGAAGAAGCACATTAGGGTCATGGAGTGGCCTAGCCAGTCTCCAGATCTTAATCCTATAGAAAATTTGTGTAGGGAGCTGAAACTTTGAGTTGCCAAGCAACAGCCAAGAAACCTTAAGGATTTAGAGAAGATCTGTAAAGAAGAGTGGACCAAAATCCCTCCTGAGATGCGTGCAAACCTGTTAACCAACTACGAGAAACTTCTTACCTCTGCCAACAAGGATTTCTCTACCAAGTACTAAATCATGTTTTGCTTGGGGATCAAATACTTATTTTAGTCCCTGAACTGCAACTCAATTTATAACATTTGTATCCTGTTTGCTTTGGATTTTTGATTGATATTCTGTCTCTATCATTTAAAATACACCTATGATAAAAATTATAGACCCTTCATTTCTTTGTAAGTGGGCAAACTTACAAAATCTGCAGGGGATCAAATAATTATTTTCACCACTGTACTGAGCGAAGGTGAATTTTAGGGGAATAATTCCAAAGTGCAATAAAATCCAGCATGGCCAATCAACCCATACATTGGGTGTTGTCTGCTCTGATCTATGTTTCCCAATACATATTATAGGACAGTTTTGTCAGGAGACAATGTAAGGTCTACAGGCCACCCAATATCACGGTTACCATTTGCAGATACCATAAACACCTGAAGGTGATCAGATTGTGCCTCAAATGTCTATGGCAATCTAAATGTACGCTAAAGGTGGCCATAGACTTTAGGACAAACACTTGTATAAAAAATATCATCGGTACATTCGGTAATGCCATCACAGGCTTAACGAATGTTGTCTGAAAGTACTTCACAATTTAATTTGCTTTTAACATTTGATGTTGGAGCAAATGGAATTTCCCCAATTAAAACCACATTCTCTGTTAAAATTGTGTTAATTCAAGGAATGTTTTCCATCCTGCTAGGTCAATTGTTTACATTGCTGTGGTCAAAACCATTGTTGAGTTGACCCTATTAACTAATAGAAACTTTTATGAACTTTCCAAAATTGAAAATTTTCAGATGAAATTCTACTTGAGTATGGCCATTGTAAGGATATTTTGATGCCCATGGTGCTCCTTATACAGCAAGGTCAAGGTAAATGGTCCAACCTAATTAATAAACCTAGTATATGTGTGTTTATATACAGCAGGAGTCTCCAAACTTTCTAAACAGAGGGCCATTTCATAATCCTTCAGGTTAGCCTAGGTTCACACTATTGCGAAATGGATCCGGGTTTTCCCGCATCCAATTTGCATGACAGGAGAGTGTGACTGGCTCTCAAAGGAAAGCACACATCTCTGGGGCGGCTACGGAGCGCACTGCAGAAGAGTCCCGTGCTCCTTTTGCTCCATTTTAAGCCTGAATTTAGCCCAAAATTCTGACCTAATTCAAACCTGAAATGGTAAACTGGGACGCACCAGACCCCCTTCTGTGAGCCGCTCCGCACATAGTGTGAACCCAGCCTTAGGCCCCTTTCACGCAACAAGCCTATTCGGATCCACCTGTCCGTTTTTCAGGCGGATCCGAGCGGGCCATCCATTGACTCCTATGAACAAGCGGATGTCTCCCACCTGCCACCTGATCTGCTCAAGACAGACGTCTTGGCGGATCGGATGGGATGAGATCTGATGAAAGCAGACATGCTGTCCGTTTTTGTCTGATCTCCCCATGGGAATCAGCAGGGCTCTGACAAGTCCCTCCCCGCTCACTGAGCGGAGAGGGACCTGTCATCCGCCGGCTCAGCGGAGTTCAACGAAACGATCTCCTGCTGAGCTGACGGACTCCTCTAAATGGATCAGCCCTGTGTGGAAGGTACCTTAGAGTTTAGAGGGAGCGGACTATGGCCAGTTGGAGCAGAAGATGTCCTGGTGTTAGTAACAATGGCCCATCATTGCTGTATTTAAGAGCAATAGTGGCCCATCCTTGGTGTCAGTGGGAGGAATAGTGCCCCACCCATCATTGGAGCACAGGTGTGTCAGGAGGAAGGTGTCTCTCTGAAGCTGCTCCAGGTGATCCGTGTGAGAGGGGAGTGGTGGGGAAATCTCTCCCAGCTCTCCTGGCCCCTTTCTGGGGAAGCCATGGAGTCCAGTGGGGTCTCTCCTGCTGGAAGCTCTCAGCCATCTCCTGGGCCATCAGGTAACATGCCTGCCCCTGTACAAACCATGGCCGGGGATCTCTCTACCCTTGGTGAGGATGAAGGTTCTGGGGCCATCCGGGAGCGAGTGGTGGCCGGGATTAAGGTCCTGAATAAGGAGAGAGACAAGCTCTACAAGCTCAGAGCAGAGCTGAAGCGCTTGAGAAGGCAGCGTGAGGGCTTGCATAGCCAGAGACGTGGGTCCATGGATCCGGAGATCCAACTGGCCAAGGTCCGGGTTGAACACCAGGAAACCATTGTGTCCATGATGGAAGGCAGAGATGGGCCCTTCAAAGAAAAATTCTGCAATGACAGAAGGTTTGCCAGGATGACAAAAATGGAGGTGAAGGAGGAGACCCCCAGTTCTGACCCCCTGCCCCCTCAGGGAGAGGTAAGCAGCCCCATGCCTTCCCAGGACTCAGGAGGCATGCTCAGGGCCATCCAGGCAATGGAGTCTCCTATGCGGGAAGATCAGTTGGTGTTTCATGAGGAGGACATTACTGGTAATGTGCCTGACAAGGTAAAGCCTGTCAAGCCCCATGTGGTGCATAAAACTGTTTTTGTGAACACTGTGACTGATACTGACAATGTGCCCAGTGACAATCAGGCTGCTAATCCCATGTGTGGCAATGCTGTACCTGCTGATGCTGCAGTGCAGCAAAAAATGCATTTAAAAAATGACATTCCTGCAGAGAAACTGCAACATTCAGCAGAACCAATTAACCCCCCTTTAGCTGAGTCTAAAGCTGTTTGCCCCACAGCTGCTGAGGACTCTGCAGCACAGCTTCAGGAGACAGATGGTATTGCATCAGAAACTGTGACTATTCCTAATGTGAATGAGTGCGTGACTGATAAAAATCATCCCAGTACCAGTGTGATGGACAGTCCTACCAACTCTGTTCAAGCAGATAATAATAATAATTGTAATGTACAGACTAATGTGACATCAGTGTGGGGCCTTGGCCCTGATAAACCTACATTTGCTCAGGTGGTACGCTCTGCTCCTGGTGGCACCGCCCCCAAGCGGGTTTTCCCCTTGCGGCCTACCACCTTGAGCACCCCGGGATCTGGTCTTGGGTCTCTGGCTTCTGCTGGGGGTCTGAGACGAAATGTAGTGATTCTTAAATGGGAAGGTGGTGCAATTCCTCCAGCACGGCGTGCAGTGGTGGACATGATTTTGGAGATGGGTTTTGGAGCAAACGATCTGTATGCCCTAATACATGTTGCTGGGAGCCGGGAATATACTATTAGTTTCACCAGGCCAGAGGGTCTTGACCTGTTCTGGGAGCGATATGAGGCTCGGTGCAGGTCAAGACCCGAATGGGAAGGTCTGGCCCCAGTTGCGGTTTCACAAAGGTCTACAGTGAAAAAAAATCACAATTATCCTCACTAATGAGAGTGTTCCTGCTCGAGATTTAGAGGTCTGGTTAAAGAATTATGGTGAGGTATTGACTAAGCTCGATAAAATACTTGATGAACGTAACATCTGGACTGGGGGTTGGTCGGTTACAGTCAGGTTGGCCAGGGATGGGAATGTTGTCCGTCACCTGCCCTCCTCAGCTTTTATAGGGAGGGATAGGATGACTATTTTCTACCCTGGTCAGCCGAAGCTGTGTCACCGCTGTGGAGAAAAGGGACATTTGAGCTCCTCCTGTTCAGCCTTGATATGTTCAGTGTGTCGGGGTCAGGGTCATATGGCCAAGGACTGCACCGAGATGATCAGGTGCAACCTGTGCCTGCGCCTTGGCCACCCCTATAGCAGATGTCCTGAAGCCTGGCACAATATGGCAAAGGAGGTACTAGATGACTTGTCAGGGCTGGACAGGATGGAGGGTGATGCCCCTGGTGTACCATCCTCCTCTGCGGTGACTGACTCCCCTGGTCCTGTTCAGGATCCCTCTCCAGTTCCTGTGGCCACCCCTCCTGTGTCTGTAAGTATTCCTTCTGTATCTGTCTCTGTGTCCCCCCCACCTACTGTATCCCCTCCTCTTGTGTCAGAACCTTCCAAGTCTGTGCCCCCTGAGTCAGTTCCCCCCCTGGAGTCTACCCCTTCTAAGTCTGACTCAAAGGGAGCACCCCCCCCACCAGGAGTGGTAGCATGTACTAAAAAGGTTGCTTCTTCCTCTGTAAAGAAGTCTTCTGTAAAGACATCAAAGACAAAAATAAGAGATGAGGGCATCTCTGAAGCTGACCTGCAGTACCTGGAGGAGAGAAGGAAGGTTGGGAAGCGGAAGAAGCAGGTGGTAAGGATGGAACAGGCTCCAGTGCCTGTCCCCAACCGTCATAGGTCCTCTACGTGGGATATTTCCTCATCTGGAGCTTCTTCGGAACGAAGTTCCGATTCTGAAATGGAATTTGAGGCGGCCTCAAGAAAGAGAGAGGCTTCTGGTGATGAGCAGCAGAGGGGAGCTAAGAAGCAATCCACCCAATAACCCAAATGGCGGTTCCCCCTCCGTTAAAAGTGGTGACAATAAATGTTGCCAGCATTAAGTCAGTAAGAGCTCGTTCTATGGCCTTCTTTTTGTTCAGCCAATTAGATGCTGAAATTTTATTTTTGCAAGAGACTAGGCTCACCTCCTTGGCAGATATTCATATGGCCAAGAGAAAGTGGAGG
The DNA here is from genome assembly GCF_042186555.1 of Aquarana catesbeiana. Lineage (NCBI taxonomy): Eukaryota > Metazoa > Chordata > Amphibia > Anura > Ranidae > Aquarana > Aquarana catesbeiana. The sequence goes on from NC_133332.1 coordinate 25,327,228, forward strand.
TATGGTCCATCTTACTGGTCTCCTGCGCCTAATTAATGTTTATGGGCCGCACACAAAGTGGGACAGGAAATGCCTTTTTACAAGGATCAAGCCATTTCTTTTTACATCCCGGCAAGTGGTCTTTGGAGGTGACTTTAATACAGTAACTAGGCCCAAGGACAGGAAGGACTTCAAGGACAGGCTGGGATATGATAGCGTTTTTTTAAATAGTATGGTTAGGGATGCTGGTCTTGTGGATGTGCACATTAAGCACTTCCCGGATGACACTGGGTTCACCTTTCATCGAGGTAATAGTCAGAGTAGAATAGATAGGTTTTTTTTGAAGGAGACCTCTGCTTTCTCGCCCCCAGTGGTGCAGGCAGTAGAGTTCTCTGATCACTGTATGCTATCTGTGGTCCTGAATGCTTCAGACGCCCCTCAGAGGGGCAAGGGCATCTGGAGATTGAATTCGACTCTACTCAAGGAAGAACATGTTAGACAATCCTTTGAGGAATTCTTTCAGGCACAGGTGACCATCCTGGACTTTTGTAGCAGCAAGGCTGAGTGGTGGGAGCTGACCAAAAAGAGGATTGCTGGATTCTTCAGGGGCCTAGCCAATAGAAAGCAGTTTAATAAATACATGACCTACCAACGTTTACGGAGGAAGCTGGATATTCTTGTCTCGAGAGGAGGAGATCCGCTGGCAATCTCTGAAGTGAAACTCCTTCTCAGGAAGTGTCAATATGACCGGCATGCCTCTTTGGTTCTGGAGAGGGACTATGGGAAGTACCACTCGCCTGACCCTTACCAGAACTGCAAACAAGGTGTAGCAGTTAAAATGGTCATTGGCCTTAAGGACAGTACAGGTTCCTTGACAAAGTCCAGGTCAGGGATTCTGGAGGTCGTGAGATACTTTTATGCTGACCTTCTTGGGAGGAAAGAGCTTGACCGTGACAAGATGGAAAGCTTTTTGGACTCTACTCCAGGTCTAAATGATGAAGATGTCCCATTGATGAATTTGACAGAGGAGATCACAGTTGAAGAGGTGATGAGGGCAATTGAACAGCTTGCCATCAAAAAGTCACCTGGACCGGATGGCTTGACGGCTGAGTTTTACAAAGCTTTTAAGCCTATTCTGGCCCCACATTTGGTAGAGGTTTTTAACAGTTGCCTTGCTGAGGGGGTACTTCCCCCTTCCATGAGGCACTCAGCTGTGATTCTTCTTTCAAAGGGTAAAGATCCTTCGATGATTGAGAATTGGCGCCCCATCAGCCTTCTTAATGTCGATAGAAAGATACTGGCAAAGATCATTTTCTGGCGCCTATCGTCAGTAGCAGAGTCTTTGCTTTCTCGCCATCAGCACTGTTCGGTCCAGGGTAGGTGCACCTTCACAGCAGTTTTAGCTGTCCGGGAGGCCTTGGAGCGGTGCAGGGCTGCAGGCCAGGGAAAGTATTTGCTGACATTGGATCAGGCAAAAGCTTTTGATCGTGTTAACCATGAGTACCTGTGGTTGCTCCTTAGTAAGTATGGTCTGCCGGGTGGTTTTGTCGATTGGTTAAAAGTCTTGTATAAGGGGGCAGAAAGCTTTCCTCTTGTTAATGGTTGGGTTGGGCAGTCCTTTGAGGTTGGCTCCGGGGTGCGCCAGGGTTGTCCCCTGAGTCCCCTGCTCTATGTGTTTGCAATCGACCCCTTCATCAGGAGGCTAGAGAGCGGCATGTTGTGTGGGGTGCCAGTGGGGCTCCCGGGTGAGCCGCCTTTGAGAGTTGTTGCCTATGCGGACGATGTGTCGGTGATTGTCACTGGGGCGGATGAAGCAGAGGAGGTGGTCTCTCTGACATCACGGTATTCTGAAGCATCAGGCTCCAAGATCAATCAGGAAAAGACTGAAGTTTTCTGGATGGGAAAGGAAGGTGAGGGTTTTGATCTCCTGGACACCTTTCCAGTGCCCCAGGAAAGAATTAAGATTCTAGGCATTGAATTTGGACCCGGCGATTATGGCCTCAAAAACTGGGAAGGCAGACTGGAAATTGCCAATACTAAGGTGGTCAGCTGGAAGAGATGGAAGTTATCTATGAGGGAAAGGGTTGATCTGATTAAGATTTACCTGATTCCGATCTTCTTGTATGTCAGCTTTGTCTGCATCTTGCCAGTGTCTCTCTATGCTAGGGTCAGTAGTGTGTTCTTCCAGATGTTGTGGGGGAACAGACTGAACCCCATCAAGAGGAATGTCACCTATCTATCCAGGAGGGAGGGTGGCTTATGTATGGTCAACCCAGTTCTTTTCTTTTCACTGCTTTTTCTCAAGTTTAACATTGGTAATATGCTTGCAGTGGAACCTCCTGGATGGGTAGGCATATTTAGATCTTGGTTTAGGCCTTTTCTACGACTTTGGGAAGAAGGTGGCCAAGTGAAGAATCTCAGGGGTCATCGTGGTCAGCTACCAGCCTATGTCGCTCCGTGCCTGAAGTTACTACGGCAGTGGCGATTGTCGGCTGAAGATCTCAGATTGGTTCCGAGGAAAGTCCTTATGAGTCGAGTCTTGAGCGAAGTCTTTCATGACCCACTGGCCTTAAGGGATTGCCCAGGCCCAGTTTTGAGGGCAGGGTTAAGACTTATCAATTTGGACAGAGTACCCCCTAAATTTAGTGATCTGGCTTGGTTGTGCTTCCATGGGAGACTCTATGTTCGGGGCAATTTGAAATTCCGCAGTGGGATGGATCGTAGCTGTCCTCGGGAGGAGTGTGCAGGTGAGGAGGAGACTATGGACCATTTTCTGCTTCATTGCCCTTTTAACATAGAGGTGTACAAACAGGTGGGGCGGGCCCTCGGAGTCCCTTTCCTCTCCAGGCTGGGTTATGCTGAGTGGGTGTATGGAGCATTCAATACTGGTGGGGTTTTTTGTTTAGATACACTTTTTCTAGTTAGCCTAGTAGTCCGTTATTTCACTTGGAATGCACGGTGTCAGGTCAGCATTCAGCATAAAATCCTTCCTGTTCAGGTGGTGGTGTATGACATTTTGCATGAGGTGGAGAAGATTCGGGTACTTGAGAGAGACAAGCGGAGTCAGGGGGCTTGGTTGAAGGCGTGGAGGGGTTTCAAGCCTCCCTGACTGCCAGGAGTCTCTTTCCCGGGTGTGGCTGTCTGTCTCTTATCACCCTAGATTATTATTTTTAGGATTAATTTTTGATAAATGGCTGCGTAAATAGGTGATGGGTTGTGCCTCTTCGGCCCTCTCTGCTGCTTTATGTAAATAATTTTGGTAGTGGATTATGTATATATTGTATATATTCTAAACATGGATGTGTATTCCTTGGATTTCTGTTGAAGTTTTGTACTATGTTTTTTTTTTTTACTTTTGTATAAAATTGGTTGCTTGATTCTTTTTAATAAAAGATCAATAGTGCCCCAATTTTGGTGTCAGTGGGAGGAACAGCAACCCATTATTGGTGTCAGTGGGAGGAATAGTGACCCATCATTGGTATCATTGGGAGGAATAGTGTTCCATCGTTGGTGTCAGTTGGAGGAATAGTGACCCATCATGGATGTCAGTGGGAGGAATAGTGACCCATAATTGGTATCAGTGGAAGGAATAGTGACCCATCATTGGTGTCAGTGGGAGAAATGGTGACCCAATTTTGGTGTCAGCAGTAGGAATAGTGCTCAGTTATTGGTGTCAGTGGGAGGAATAGTGCCCCATCATTGATGTCAAGGGGAGGAATAGTGACCCATCATTGGTATCAGTGGGAGGAATAGTGACCCATCATTGGTGTCAGTGGGAGGAATAGTGACCCATTATTGGTTTCAGCAGGAGGAATAGTGCCCAGTTATTGGTGTCAGTGGGAGGAATAGTGCCCCATTATTGGTTTCAGCAGGAGGAATAGTGCCCAGTTATTGGTGTCAGTGGGAGGAATAGTGCCCCATCATTGATGTCAGTGGTAGACATGTGCGCCGTCAATAAATTTGTTTCGCTTCGTTCCGTTCCATTTCGTATTAGCCATTAATTCGTAATATGTGTCCGAAATTCAATTTGGATTCGTACGAAATACGAATTTTCGTAATTTAAAAAGCAAAAAATACCTTTCTCAATATGGCAGTCGTCGGAATCATTATGCTCATTATGAGGGGCTCCCACCATCCCTGTGCTGTGCTGACTTCCTCCTGGGGCTGTACCCTGCTGTGCTCATTGTGAAGGGCTCCCACCATCCCTGTGCTGTGCTGAATTCCTCCTGGGTTTGTACCCCTGCTGTGCTCATTATGAGTGGCTCCCACAATTGCTGTGCTGTGCTGATTTCCTGGGTTTGTACCCCTGCTGTGCTCATTACGAGGGGGCTCCCACCATCCCTGTGCTGTGCTGACTTCCTGGGTTTGTACCCCTGCTGTGCTTATTTTGAGGGGGCTTCCACCATCCCTGTGCTGTGCTGACTTCCTGGGTTTGTACCCCTGCTGTGCTCATTATGAGGGGCTCCCACCATACCTGTGCTGTGCTCATTATGAGGGGCTCCCATCATCCCTGTGCTGTGCAGACTTTCTTGGTTTTTAACTTCATCATAACGAATAGTCGAAATTATTATGACAATAATAGAACGATATTAACAAACATTCTTATTTTGTCCAATTCAGTCTCCCACTCCCATAGTAAAAAGGGTAATTTTCCCAACCCTCACTCAGCAGCAGAAGAAAACCTCTAATTGTTCAATAAAACACTAGTCACGTTTCCGTTGTAACAGAATTTGGATCAGAAATTCGTCAACGAAATTTCGTATTTCGTATAAAATTCAAAAGCTTAGCAATTCGTATTTCGGATGCTTCCGAATGTACAAATTTTCAGGACATTCGTACAAATTTTCGATTCGTACAAAACTAATCGCACATGTCTAGTCAGTGAGAGGAATAGTGACCCATCATTGGTATCAGTGGGAGGAATAGTGACCCATCATTGGTATCAGTGAGAGGAATAGTGACCCATCATTGGTGTCAGTGGGAGGAATAGTGCTCAGTTATTGGTGTCCGTGGGAGGAATAGTGACCCATCATTGGTATCAGTGGGAGGAATAGTGACCCATTATTGGTGTCAGCAGGAGGAATAGTGCTCAGTTATTGGTGTCAGTGGGAGGAATAGTGACCCATCATTGGTATTAGTGGGAGGAATAGTGACCCATCATTGGTGTCAGTGGCAGGAATTATGCCGCATTGTTAATGTCAGTGAGAGGAATAGTGCCTCAAGGGCTGGATAAAAGCAAGCAAAGTGTCACATCTGGCCCCCTGGCCTGAGTTTGGAGACCATTGATATACAGTATACTGTATATACAATCCAGTAGTGGTCACAGCACTCAGGTCAGGAGGAAATTTGCCCGGATGCACAGCTGAACAGCAATCATGTATAGATCAGTAGAGAGGCACTTGTGGCTGTTAGGGCTCGTTCACACATGCTTTGATCTCTGAAGAGTAATCTGCATTCGGATCATTTTGGTGTTGTATCTCCTCCTCACTACCTGCTTTAACCCCTTAAATCCTGCAGTAGCGCAGTTGCAGAGCGGACCAAATCATTTGAGCAACAGGTTTTATAATTCCTGCTCTGACAACAAAGCAAAGCTGCATGGCTCCAGCATGTGTACACCCCGGCCGCCACTTCTGCAGCTAAACGGGGGTAGCGGTTGGGGGCAGATTGAAAGCGTAGCTCAGCTGCTGGGTTTTATTGCCCCCCAACTGTATTGTTATTATTACAAGTATAATGCATAGCAGTTACTTTGTTTAAAATAGTTGACTTAAAGTGATAGTAACCCCACTTTTTCAATGTGTACCTACGGTTAGGCATATAATAAGAGAGAAAAACTCACCCAAGCTCTACCGCTATAATTGTATGGTTGGTGTGTAGAGTAGTCGGTGCTCTGGGTAACTAAGCTCACAAAAGAAACATAGAAAGTACAGGCCGGCAACTCGACAGCTTCTCCATAGAAAATATTTATTTGTGCATTACAGCAATAACATCATCCAAAAATTCTGACGCTTTTCGGCCATCATCAAAAGATTTTGCTATCACTGTCAGCGGCCATAGCCGCCAACACTAATTGTCTTCCGCCGGCAGGGAAGGCTCTCCACTGGCAGAACACAGAACTTCGGGAGGGGTTCCTCCATGAACAGTGACTGTGTGGCTGGGGGAATTGAGCAATTTTCCTTCCTTCAACCTGAGGTTGAGGGAAAGAAAATTGCGTAATGCATGGCCTGCCCAAGTAATGATGATGTACTTCCAATGCATTTGATTTATATGAAAAGGGTGGAGACCCCAAAACCATCATCTATATGCAGGCCCGACATGGGGGGCGCAGCCACGGCCCGCCAACTTTTGCAGTAGTGCAGTTGCAGAGCGGACCCAATCATTTGAGCGACAGGTGGTATAATTCCTGCTCCAGCGGAGGCACCGGGCATGAGGTAGGCGGAGGAGCTGCGCATGAGGTCAGCAGAGGAGGCGGACACTGCTAGGGAGGCAGAGGAGGTGCCGGGCATGAGATCAGCACAGGGGGTGGGAACAGCTGGGGAGACGGAGGAGGCGCCAGGCATGAGGTTGGCGGAGGAGGCGGGCACAGCTGGGGAGTCGGAGGATGTGCCGGGCATGAGATCGGCGAAGGAGGCGAGCACAGCTGGGGAGATGGAGGGGGTCCAGGGCATGAGGTTGGCGGAGGAGGTGGGCACATTTAGGGAGGCGTAGGAGGTGCCGGGCATGAGATCGCAGAGGAGGCAGGCACAGCTGGGGAGGCGGAGGAGGTGCCGTGCATGAGATTGGCAGAGGAGGCGGGCACCGCTGGGAAGGCGGAGGAGGTGCCAGACATGAGATCAGCAGAGGAGGCAGGAACAGCTGGGGAGACGGAGGAGGTGCCAGGCATGAGATTGGCAGAGGAGGCGGGCACCGCTGGGGAGGTGGAGGAGGTGCCAGACATGAGGTCGACGGAGGAGGCGGCACAGCTGGGGAGGTGGAGGAGCTGCCGGGCATGAGATTGGCAGAGGAGGCAGGCACTGCTGGGGAGGCGGAGGAGGTGCCGGGCTTGAGGTCGGCGGTGGAGGCGGGAACAGCTGGGGAGGCGCCGGACATGAGGTCAGCGCAGCGAAGGAGGCTGTGGGCACAACTGAAGAGGCGGAGAAGTTGCTGCAGTCTGGTGACTCTCTGATCCTGTCACCAGCACAGCCCTAGGCAAGACTAATGAGTGAGGAATGCCCCACCCAACCCCCCTCCCGCCTGAGTGTTAGTTATGCCTAGGGCACAGAATAGGAGAGCACCGGCCCTGCCTATATGACATTGTATCAGCTTATTACTTGATGCCTGCAATAAAAGACTCAACTTTGGTTCACATTAGATGCAGTGCGAATTCACAGTGAATTTGCTGCAGATTCCGCACCGCATCAAAATCGCAACCCATTCATGTGAATCGTCCGTATAGTGTATATTAAATTAACGACACCCCGAAATTGGTAAAAACGCTGTGCGGACAATTAAAGGGTCCTACACGAGTTTGGTGCGAATCCAGTGCGATTTGAGCCATACAAATACATGGCTCAAATCGCACCCCAGAGACACCACATGTAATTCGCACAGGAATGTGCTGCGATTCTTGTGCGAATTACATCCGGTGTCCCGCACCGCATCAGTGTGAACCCGGGCTAAAGCTAGCCACACGCAGTTTGATTTTCTATCAAACGTTTGGATGGAATTTCTGTAAAATCTTTTTATCAGAATATTCTTTTTTTGCCATCACTGACTCAACTAGTTTCATTCTAAAGCCCTTAAAATTGCACCCAGACCTGCCATTTGAATGGAATCCCAGAAGTAATAAACAGGTTTCAATATGTACAATATTTCTCGAAATGAAAACCCCATTCACAGTAAAAATTTTGCTCATTCGAGAAAAATTTTCCACCCTCCTCCTTCAAATTTTCTGGTCACTACAGTAGAAAACAAACGTCCATTTGACCCCATTAGTCATTTGAAAATTAACCACTTCAGCCCCAGAAGGATTTACCCCCTTAATGACCAGACCATTTTTTGCAATACAGCACTGCGTTACTTTAACTGAGAATTGCGCGGTTGTGCGACACTGTACCCGAATAAAATGTATGTCCTTTTTTTTCCCCACAAATAGAGCTTTCTTTTGGTGGTATTTGATCGCCCCTGCGGTTTTTATTTTTTGCGCTATAAACAAAAATATAGTGCACCAATTTTGATTAAAAAAAACAATATTTTTTACTTTCTGCTATAAAACACATCCAATAAAAATATGTAAAAAATCGAATTTCTTCATCAATTTAGGCCAATATGTATTCTGCTACATATTTTTGGTAAAAAAAAAATCCCAATTAGTGTATATTGATTGGTTATCACATTTACAATTTATGGGATAGATTTAGGGACTTTTTATTTATTTTTTACTAGTAATGGCGGCGATCAGCAATTTTTAGCGGGACTGCGACATGGCGGTGGACAAATTGGACACTAAAATACACTTTTTGGGGACCAGTGACACCAATACAGTGATCAGTGCTAAGAAAAAAAAGCACTGTCACTGTATAAATGACACTGGCAGGGAAGGGGTTAACATCAGGGGCGATCAAGAGGTTAAATGTGTTCCCTATGTGTGCTTTCTTACTGTGTGGGGGATGCTGATACTAGGGGAAGAGAGAGAGATTGGTGTTCCCGATTGCTAGGAATCACAGATCTCTCTCTTCCTCTGTGACAGAAAGAAGGTCTGCTTTGTTTACATAGGCAGACCACCGTACTGTCATTCCCCCAAATGATCGCGTCTGGCCGCTCCGCTGGTTGGCTCTCACTGTGTCCAATCACAGCGGGAGCGGGTCGCTTGCGGCGCACGCGGTCGAGACCAGCCAGCACGAATAGCGCAAAGGTACGTTGTTTTGCACAGTCAGGCTGCCCTGCCACAGTATATGTGCAGTGGGCGGTCCGGAAGTAGTTAAGATAATGTTACGCTGAGTAAATTGATACCCAACATGTCACGCTTCAAAATTGCGCCCGCTAGTGGAATGGCGACAAACTTTTACCCTCTCCATAGTCGATCTCCATAGTCGACGTTTAAAAAATTCTACAGGTTGCATGTTTTGAGTTATAGAGGAGGTCTAGGGCTGAAATTATTGCTCTCGCTCTACCGATCGCGGCGATACCTCACATGTGTGGTTTGAACAACATTTTCATATGCGGGCGCTACTCATGTATGGGTTCGCTTCTGCATGCGAGCTCGGCGGGACGGGGCGCATTTAAAACATTATTTTTTTCCTTATTTATTTTACCTTTTATTTTTACACTGTTCTTTTTAAAAAACAAAAAAAGTGTCACTTTTATTCCTATTACAAGGAATGTAAACATCCCTTGTAATAGAAAAAAAGCATGACAGGACCTCTTAAATATAAGATCTGGGGTCAAAAAGGCCTTAGATCTCATATTTACACTAAAAAGCAATAAAAAAAATTAAACAAATTGTTGTTTGAAAAAAAAATTAAAAATGTCCCTTTAAGAGCTATGGGCGGAAGTGATGTTTTGACGTGGCTTCCGCCCTGCAATGGTATGGAGATGGGTGGGGGTCCATCTTCTCCTCACTCGTCTCCATACCAAGGAAGGAGAAGGATCCAATCGCCTCCGCCACTACCGACGGCCCCGGTAAGCGTCGGAGAGCGTCGGGAGGGGGGGGCCTCTCCGGCTGCCGATAAAAGTGATCTTGCGGCGAATCCGAAACCGGACCAAAACCAGACCGCCCGCTGAAGAAGAGTATACCAGGGTTATGGCAGCTGCTGCCATAACAAAGATATCCCTCTTCAAAGTTAGGACGTATATCAGCGTGCGGCAGTCCAGAAGTGGTTAACCCCTTCCAGCCGAGCGTACGCAGATGTGCGTACTCGGCTTTCCAGGGTTATACCGGGATGATGCCCACAGCTGCAGGCATCATCCCGGTACCAATGTTTAGAGCCGGCGATCAGCTATCCGAGTATAACAACCGATGCGGCTAAAAGCCGCTGGGCTGTTATACCGGAGGAGAGGGAGGGGACATTCCCCCCTCCCGTCGCCTCCCGCCGCTCTTAACGGGCCTCCCGTTCGATCGGGAGGCCCGGGGGCCAATCAGCTGTCTCCTGCGGCTGGGGGCAGGCTGGAACGAAGCTGTGGGCGGCTTCGTTCCAGCCATGCTAATTGTAAACGCGGAAGCGACGTCATGACGTCACTTCCCGTTTACTCGGCTGCCAATGGCGCAGATTTAAAAAAAATACACAGTATTCAGAATCGCCGTTTTCGGCGATCTGAATACTTTGAAGTGCAAAGGAGGGATCAGGGGTTTTAGACCCCCGATCCCTCCATAAAGAGTACCTGTCACCACCTATTACTGTCACAAGGGATGTTTACATTCCTTGTGACAGCAATAAAAGTCATCAATTTTTTATTTTAACAATGTATAAATGTATAATTAAATAAAATACATAATAAAAATTTTTTTTAAAGCGCCCCCGCGATCGTCAGAGCGAGAGCAATAATTCTAGCACTAGACCTCCTCTGTAACTCTAACCTGGTAACTGTAAAAAAAAAATTTAAAGCGTTGCCTAAGTAAATTTTTAGGTACCGTAGTCTGTCGCCATTCCACGAGTGCGTGCAATTATAAAGAGTGACATGTTAGGTATCTATTTACTCGGCGTAACATCATCTTTCACATTATACAAAAAAATTGGGGTAACTTTACTGTTTGGATATTTTAAAATTCATGAAAGTGTCCCTTTTCCCAAAAATTTGCGTTTAAAACACCGCTGCACAAATACCGTGTGATATAAAATATTGCAACAATCTCCATTTTATACAAAGATTCTCTGCTAAAAAAATATATATAATGTTTGGGGGTTCTAAGTAATTTTCTAGCAAAAAATACGGATTTTAACTTGTAAACTTTCAAAAATAGGCTTAGTCATAAAAGGGTTTAAACAAACGTTCCGAAAATTACGTTTTGAAGGAAATTCTACTAGAGTATGGCCAGCTTAAGGCCTCATGCACACAGGGTGTTTTTGACGCTGCTCTTAGTGGCATCTGGCATTTTGTTTTCTGCCTCTAAATACCCCTGCATGGTCCTATTTCCGATAATCTTTGAATTTTGAACACTCATCTCCCAAAAAGTTTGACATAATGACTACCCTGGGGATTGCTCATGCTGTAACCCTCTTTCCCTCTACCCCCCCCCTCCTTTTTTATTATTATTGTTTGTTTATTTATTTATTCTCCTTCTCTCTCTTTTTCTTTCTTTTGTTTTTTCTTTTTTTTCCTTTCTTTCTTATCTCTCCTTTTGTTAACATTCCACAATGGCTTTTGCCATTGTTGGTTGGTTCTTGATAGAATTGTGCTTTGTTTACTGATACTTTCCGCCCTGTACATTGGGGGGGGGGGGGGGGGGGTATAATCTACCCCTTGCCAAGTGCCTGTTAGTCAGATTTTTCTACTATGGATATGTTTGCTATTGTTATGACCAAGTTTTGGGTTGGACCAGCCTTTCTCAACCTTTTTAACACAGAGGAACCTCTTGAAATAACTTTCTGATCTCAGAGAACCCCTTTTAAAGCGGGGGTCCACCTATCTATCGTTTTTTTTTTTTTTTTTTTGAGTTCATTCACAAACTTTTCTTCTCAGCATTACATACTCACATATTGTGTGTAATATGTCGCCTGTGTCAGATTTAGTCGGAAAGAATAACTTATATTATTCACTGCAGGCAGTTTCCATCTTCATTGTGGGCATTTGAAGCCCACAAGCATTTATTTCCTGGATGTGGTGAATGCTGTGCTCCCAGCATTCACCGCTCGTTCCTGCACATGCTCAGTGACATCCTGGGAAGCCTGAGACTAGCTCCCAGGAGTCTGGGAGAGGCTAGAAACACGCCTACTCCAACGGGAGGAGAACCAGGAAGTGCAAAGAAGAATAGAAAAATAAAAGGTAATTACGGCGATTTAAATTTTTTTAAACGGCATGTCAGCATCTAGGCAAGGAAGAGAATACATACAGATATTGTTCAAAATTTGGGTGGAACTCCGCTTTAAAAATTACAATATCTCCAACTCATGATACATTAGTGTGATGGTCAGTGGGAAGAATGCTCCTCACACTTGTGCTCATTGGTAAGAATTACCCCCTTACAGATAGCTAAAGAGATCATTGGTGTCAGTGGGGACTTATCTGAGGAGCAGAAATTGCTCATAGCTCAAGGAAATCCTAGTAACCTCTGGAGGAACCCTAGAGTTCCCGGGAACCCTGGTTGAGAAACCCTGGGTTAGACAATGCATTCATATCTCTTGTATGTTCTACCATGGGCAGGGGCGGACTGACCATTTGGGCACTCAGGCACTGCCCGAGGGCCCCATGCCACTAAGGGGCCCCATCAGGGTTGCCATCCTCAATAAAACCAGGGACAGTATGTAAAAATCTGTGTTTTTTTTAAATCCCAAGAATATATAGCTGCCCCGCCTCTCCAGTACCTTTTTAGTGTGTGTATGTGTATTCTGTGTATGTATACTGTGTGTGTATATTGTGTGTCTGTGTGTGTATACTGTATGTGTGTGTGTATACTGTGTGGCCCCATAATCTATTGCCTGGGGGCCCCATAATCTCCTATTGCCCGGGGCCCCCATGAGTTGTCAGTCTGTCCCTGAAAATTGGGGTTATTTCCTAAAACTGGAGAGTGCCAAATCTGGTGCCGCTCTACATAGAAACCAATTCAGGTTTTATTGCCAAAAGCTTAAATGAACGAGCTGAAGTTAGAAGATGGATTGGCTACCATGCACCAGATTCTGAGTGCTCCAGATTTAGTAAATCCCCCCCGTAATGTGTAATTCATCAGCGAATTTGTGACCTTGTATTATTTTGTTAAAATTTGAGGCTGGCGGGCTGTTATTGTCCTACGCGAGGAAAGTTATCGTTCTTCAATGGAAATCTCCATCTGCCCCCGCCCTAGCAACATGGAAACAAATTGGTCAATTCTACTCTGACCCTATATAAGGCCACCTACTTGTCCAGGGGATGCCATAAAAAGTTCCACAAATTGTGGGATATCTGGACTGAAGCTAAACATGCGCACTGCCGAAAAATTCTTCTTCTTTTTTTTTCATTTTCGTTTCATTCGGTTTTTGGGTTTTTTTTTCGTTTTTCGGATTATTGTTATGATCAATATTCATCATTTTGAATAAACTCATAACTTTGAATAAATTTGAATTAGTTACGTTCCTTTCGTTTAGATGCAGTATTAGTTACTTCGAAAATCCCCAAAAAATTCAAAAGAACAAAAATCAGAAGATTCGAAAATCAGAAAGAACGAAAATCTGGAAATAAGAAGGAAAATCCGAAAATTCAAAAGAACAAAAATCCTGAAATAGGAACGAAAATGAAAAAATCCAAAAGAACAAAAACATTCGCATAATTTCTATTTCTATATTATAATTAAAATATTAAGTTTATTAACCATTATTATAGTTAAGTGTTCTTGCATAGCAAGACCACTTACTGTTATTTCACATATATATATATATATATATATATATATATATATATATATATATATATATATATATATATATATATAATTATTGGTATTATAGCCAAACTTACCACCCTATCTCCTCCCACAGCTTTTACACTACATAGACAAGTAATATACCGAAACGTGCCGATTGTTCTCGATTGGTGTGCTTTTACTTTGTGGAACGTTTCGCTGAATGGTTCACGAAATATCGTCGTTTTTGCGTCGAAATTTGGTCCCATAGGAATGAATGGCTAAATGTTCAAAACTAGAGTGAGAGGTGACAAAAGCTGACAACCCCATGATCAGCCAAAATAATATGACCACAACATGATCAGCCAAAACATTATGACCACAACACGAGCAGCCAAAATATTATGACCACCCCATGAAAAAAAAAATAATTAAAAAAAAACATTTTTGAAAAAAAAAAAAATCATTTTTGAAAAAAAAAATCATTTTTGAAAAAAAAAAAAATCTTTCTTATTCGGATTTTTTTTTTACCAAAAAATTGTAGCAGAATACATATTGGCCTAAATTGATGAAGAAATTTGTTTGTTTGTTTTTTTCCATTTTTTTATTGGATAGGTTTTATAGCAGAAAGTAAAGAAATATTGATTTTTTTTTTAAATTGGTCGGTCTTTTTTGTTTCTAGCCTAAAAAATAAAAACTGCAGAGGTGATCAAATACCACCAAAAGAAAGCTCTATTTGTGGGGGAAAAATTACATAAATGTTATTTGTGTACAGCGTCACACGACCGCGCAATTGTCAGTTAAAGAAAAGTAGTGCCATATCGCAAAAAAATGGCCTGGTCATGAAGGAGGGTAAACCTTCCGGAGCTGAAGTGGTTAATGGCTTCCCAGTCTTAGTCCGTAGGGTTCAATATTGAGTTGGCCCACCCATTGCAGCTATAACAGCTTTCAAGGTTTAGGAGTGTGTCTATGGGAATGTTTGACCATTCTTCCAGAAGCACATTTGTGAGGTCAGGCACTGATGTTGGTAGAGAAGGCCTGGCTCGCAGTCTCTGCTCTAATTCATCCCAAAGGTGTTCTATTGGGTTGAGATCAGGACTCTGTGCAGGCCAGTCAAGTTCCTCCACCCCAAACTCGCTCATCCATGTCTTTAAGGACCTTGCTTTGTGCACTGGTCCAAATCATTTGGTGGAGGGGGATTATGGTGTGGAGTTCTTTTACAGGGGTTGGGTTTGGCCCCTTAGTTCCAGTGAAGGGAACTCTTAAGGCGTCAGCATACCAAGACATTTTGAACAATTTTATGCTCCCAATTTGTGGGAACAGTTTGGGGATGGCTCCTTCCTGTTCTAACATGACTGCGCACCAGTCCACAAAGCAAGGTCCATAAAGACATGGGTGAGCGAGTTTGGGGTGGAGGCGCTTGACTGGCCTGCACAGAGTCCTGACTTCAACCCCATAGAACACCTATGGGATGAATTAGAGCAGAGACTGTGAGCCAGGTCTTCTCGTCCAACATCAGTGCCTACCTCACAAATGTTCTTCTGGAAAAATGGTCAAACATTCCCATAGACACACTCCTAAACCTTGTGGACAGCCTTCCCAGAAGAGTTGAAGCTGTTATAGCTGTAAAGGGTGAGCCAACTCAATACTGAACCCTACGGACTAAGACTGGGATGCCATTAAAGTTCATGTGTGAGTGTGTAAAGGCAGGCGTCCCAATACTTTTGACAATATAGTGTATACACACAAAATATAAGCATATTATATCACTGGTGGTCCACTGAGACATCTAAGCCCCTCTGTACCCTCCCCGCTCTGCCTATTTGGCAACATCAACCTTCAAGTGAATGTATTAGAAGACGGATCAGGGATACACAGTGAAAGAAAATGACTTTTTGCAGTCTATCATTATTTTTCAAGAGATTTTACGCATGGGCAATATGCTAAGGTTGATTTACTAAAACTGGAGAGTGCAAAATCCGGTGCAGCTGTGCATGCCAATCAGCTTCTAACTTCAACTTGTTCAATTAACCACTTCCCGCCCGCCCTATAGCGGATTGACGTCCGGGAAGTGGTTCCGTTATCCTGACTGGGCGTCATATGACGTCCAGCAGGATAACATGGGGGCGCGCATGGCGGCGATTGGTGGAGCGGTGTGTCAGTCTGACACACCGCTACACCGATCTTGGTAAAGAGCCTCCAGCGGAGGCTCTTTACCACGTGATCAGCCGTGTCCAATCACGGCTGATCACGTTGTCAATAGGAAGACTTGTTGATCGGCTTTTCCTCACTAGCGTCTGACAGACGCGAGTAGAGTTGAGCCGATTCCCGGATTGTTTATCAGCGCAGCCCCCCCCTCAGATCACCACACTGGACCACCAAGGATCGCCACTAGGACCACCAGGGAAGGGGCAACATGTGAATGGCCAGGTATGTACCCCATGGCCATCCACATGTGCCCAATGTGCCCAATCAGTGCCCACAAATGGGCACTGATCGGCACCATTATGTTTTAGTTATGCCCAGCAATGCCACCAATACATTTTATCAGTGCCACCAATCAGTGTCATCAGTGTCATCTGTAATTGCCCATCGGTGCCACCTGTCAGTGCCCATCTGTGCCCATCAGTGCCCATTCATTCATTCACCCATAAGTACCCATCAGTGCCACCTACGAGTGCCCATCAGTGCCGCCTATGAGTGCCCATCGGTGCCACCTATGAGTGCCCATCAGTGCCGCATACCAGTGCCATCTATCAGTGCCCATCAGTCCCACCTATCAGTTCCCATCAGTGCCGCCTATCAGTGCCACCTCATCAGTGCCACCTTATTGGTGCCACCTCATCGGTGCCCATCAGTGCCCGTCAGTGCAGCCATATCAGCGCCCGTCATTGATGAAGAAAACGTACTTATTTACAAAAAATTTTAACAGAAACAAAGAAAAACTTGTTTTTTAAAAAAAAATTCGGTCTTTTTTATTTGCTGCGCAAAAAATAAAAACTGCAGAGGTGATCAAATACCACCAAAAGAAAGCTCTATTTGTGGGAACAAAATGATAAAAAATTTGTTTGAGTACAGTGTAGCATGACCGCGCAATTGTCATTCAAATTGCGACAGCGCTGAAAGCTGAAAATTGGTCTGGGCGGGAAGGTGTCTAAGTGCCCTGTATTGAAGTGGTTAAAGTGGATATAAACCCAATGTCATCCTTTCTAAACTACTGCCATAGGGGTTATCTATAAGCAGGGGTAGACTGACCATTGGGGCACTCGGGCACTGCCCGAGGGCCCCATGCCACTAAGGGGCCCCATCAGGGTTGCCAGCCTCAATAAAACCAGGGACAGTATGTAAAAGTCTGTGTTTTTTTAAAAATCCCAAGAATATAGCTGCCCCGACCTTTCCAGTACCTTTTCAGTGTGTATTCTGTGTGTGTATATTGTGTGTCTGTATACTGTATGTGTGTGTGTGTATACTGTGTGGCCCCATAATCTATTGCCTGGGGGCCCCATAATCTCCTATTGCCTGGGGGCCCCATAATCTCCTATTGCCCGGGGGCCCCATAATCTCCTACTGCCCGGGGGTCCCATGAGTTGTCACTCCGCCCCTGGTCTTGAAGTATATCCCTTCTTCAGGGGGATAGAGAAGACCAAAAGTTTTGAAAAAAGAACAAAGTATACAGTATACAGTTCAAGGGCACAATCAGGGTAAATGTTACGCCTACATGTGGAACATGACAGCCCCAAGTACATATACATACCAATATTGCGTCATAAAACATTCCTTAAAAAAAACAAGATGGAGCTGAAAAAAGTATAGAGTTTTCCTGTTGGAGAGGCGACCAAATGAATGGGAAGCCCCCAAGGCCCAGGATGTCTCACAGAAGGAACCCAGGGGTACCAACCCACAAAGTGAGGCGTCAAAAATGTGCCTGTGGTCTAACTTGAAGACAAACGGGCACACTAGTAATAAGAATAAATGCATGGTAGTAAAGCGTAAAGACCAAAAGATGCAACGTAAATATAATAGAGTAACAACTGACACGTCAAAAGGCGATATCAAATAATACCGGCAGTGGACTAAGCATTGTCAAAGCCATGCACATTTTCCCTGTGTATTTATAGGGGAAGTTTAAATAGCTAATAATTACTAAGGCCATCACTTTATGGGTGTAATGTACTCAATCATATATCATGTGGTTAGTATTATTGAGCAGAATACTATTAACCATATATTGCTATTTATAACCATGCAGATGAATAGGGCCTTATGCCTATTCCTGCATTTGATAGGCCAATGTAAAAAGAGGTATTTATAGGAGAATGCTATATGCGTATACACATAAAGAAAAAAGAAAGGAAAAGCCCAACTCCACAAAATGAGGAGTACCAAGATTAGTAGAGCCTACCTCGATGGTATGTTTAGAAAAGTGCACCGGCTGGGTCTCCATACAAATATCCAGAGCAGCGGCATCTGCATTGAGCAGTCACGTTGTCTGGAATTAAATGGAGGCGCCCGCACATGTGCAGTGATGACGTTGGTCACGTCGTGACGTCACGCGCCACCACAAGCGCAACGACGCCGTGACGTCACGCGTCTTAACCGATGCGATGAAGCGTGGTAAGGGATGGAATAAAACGAGGATTAGGGGCATGTGTAGGTGTATGTATCTGTACGTCATCGTGGTTCACGGCAAAGAGAATACCAACACAGAGAAAGGGCATCACTTGATGTGGGAGGCCGCAACTGGGATCCCCAGAGCCACATGTGCACGGTGCCCCCCCACTCGAAGAGTGAGAGGACATCACGCAAACACAGTCCACCGGTACACAATATGCAGCAGATGCAATGGACAAGGCGTTGCACCATGCTGGGTGGCCATGCACATCAACACACAGTGCCGCGTACAAAGAGGCCCACCACACGAATGGGCGGGCCTTTGTGCGCCGAGCGGAGACATGATGGGCCAAAGGAGAGAGGGATCAGGCAAACAGCCCGATCATCAACAGGATGTAAAAGCATAAATTTGGTCCATAAACTGCAAGGAAAATAAAAGTAAAAAAAAATTGCATCCGATCATTGAGATGGTTAAAGCAAGATAATTGGAATATGTATGCATGGACCCGCGGCTGGGCACTGCACATGGTGCGCAGGGAAATGGTAACCTCGGTAATTAATAATGTCACAGTATAGTACAAGGCAAGGTAATTGAAATCTTTACTTAGCAGGAACAAAAATAAAAAGGGGAGGAGACCAAAGAACAAAAACAGGGTTGATACGTCATTAGTAATACATTTATATAGCAGACATAGGGACAGTCTATAGAATATCAAGCATAAGTATAAATATTAAACAATAAGGATGATTATTATAACCGCAAAAAAACACCACAGAAAGACTAATTTCTATGGTAGGCATAGACATAGTATGTGCATATATAAGGCAGAAAGCAAAAATGAGTCAATGATAATATTTGTTGTGCCCACAGGGGGCAGACTAAAAGAGAAAGACATTCCATCCAGATGGTGGTGACCATCAGGGATGGAGTGTGTCAGTGCTGGACATGACGTGGTGCCTATGCGTAAATGAATTCCTTTTCACATCTCCCTGAGATAAATCCCCCCCAAAAAGGGACGGTAGCTCAGTTGGGTATTGAGACCTGGTGATAGGGTAGCATTGAGCTCTGCAATCCATCGTCCTTCTCGTTGAAGTAGAAGTTTGTTCCAATCCCCCCTCTATTGTCGAGGTATACCCGGTCCAGAATGGACCTGATGGCAGTCTTTCACGTGTCTCCCGAGGGGGAGATCGGGATTGGCACTGTCATACTGGTGATATGTCTAGATGGCCTTTTCCAAAATTTGAGTTTTGTTTTACCCACGTAAAAGTCTAAAAGTCTATATTCCAAAGGTACAGCTTCTAATATCAAAGACACTAAAGAATCAGATGAAGCACTTGACAACCTTCTAGCCCTACTGGAAGAACAAGATCCTACAGATCTTATAGACAGTATCGATATTGAAACTCTATTAGAAGAACATATCAATAAAGTAAAAACTTTTGCACTGGCAAGTCAATAAGTAGATAACCCCAAGGGTCTTGCAGTTAGCGGAATGTTTGGGTTTGTAAGGTTTTCCATTTGGTAGAATTGTATTGGGTTGTATATTCATGTATCTACAATATTTAAATCCTCCACATTGGAAAGTGCCCAGTCTTTTACATGGGTCGGATCTGAAGGTGCCTACGTATTCACTTTTCACTAACTGATCTTTCAAGGACCGGGCTCTCCTATACGTAATAGCCGAGGTCGTTGGCATGTATGGGTTTAGGGTGGGATCGATCTGTAACTCTGTAACAGATGCCAATGCTTTTCTATGATTTTTTTAATAGCTTTGTGTTGTTTGTTGTAAGTTGTGATTATTCTTGTAGTTTGTTTTTGGAAAAGCCTTTTTAAGACATGTCAGGGAGTAACCACGATCGAGGAGTCTGTCTCTAAGTAGGTTCATCTCAAGGCCAAACTCTTCGTCAGTAGAACAGTTCCTCCTCAGCCTCAAGTACTGGCGGTATGGGATGGATAAAATAAATGGTTGAGGGTGCGAGCTGGATGCGTGCAGGATGGTGTTTACAGCAGTGGGCTAGGCCACTGGAAAGAGAGCCATCCTTTAGCTTAGTGATAGTCACAATTGAATTTATCAATGATGTTTTGGGAAATGGGTTTATACCATGATCTATTGGAAATAATCTTTCTACACATCGTCCTTCATTGGTCATGATGACAATGTTACCACCTTTGTCAGAAGGTTTAATGGTTAGTGAATGCTCATCTTTAAAGATTGTAGAGCATCGCATTCAGACTTGGTGAGGTTAACCGTAGGTTACCCCTAGGGGAATGCGATTTCAGCCTTTGTATCTCAGCGGTAGTAGATGATACAAAGGCCGCTAAATTTGGATTGCCTGAGAGGGAAGGGAATTTGTCCGATTTGTTTTAAAATTTTGGGATTTGAGATGGCGGTTGAGTTACTTTATTGATATGTTCTTCTAATAGAGTTTTAATATCTATACTGTCTATAAGATCTGTAGGATCTTGTTCTTCCAGTAGGGCTAGAAGGTTGTCAAGTGCTTCATCTGATTCTTTAGTGTCTTTGATATTAGAAGCTGTACCTTTGGAATATAGACTTTTATAATAAAGTTTGCTTGCAAAAAGGTTCAAGTCTTCGATTGTTTCAAAGATATCCAGACTAGCGTCTGGGCAAAAATTGAGACGTATAGATAGTAGGTTCTTTACCGTCTGAGAAAGTGAGTGATTTGAAAGATTAATGATGTTTTGTATTGCATCAGTGGTGTTCAGATATGGTCAATTCTAGTGATTTTTTTTTATATAATCTTTATTTTTGTTGAACATACAAAACATACAATGCACAATAGAGTCAACAATGTATCATTATTGAGGGTGTAAAGTGGCTGTTTTAGCCAAACATTCTGACGTTGTACAGCACCTGAGTTTGAGTAAAGCAAAAAGCAAAAACCATAAAAATTGGGGGGACATGGGGAGGGGTATGGGAAACAGGGATAAACCGGCATCCTTTCACATCATTGAGAAAGTTCTACCCTGGTGACCCCGGACGGGGCTCGCACCCCCTCATAACTTTCAGCTCTTATGCTGGGGCAAATCACAGCCCTGTGGTCAACAGGGTCCCGATACCATTGAAACGTTCACTCCTGTCCTTGCACCTCGCCACCCATTCCTCCGCCTCCCTAATTTCATCCACCTTCGTAAGCCACTCTGTTATAGTAGGGATCTGCGGGCACTTCCAGTAGAGAGGTATAATCTGCTTAGCAGCGTTTAAGAGGTGAGGGAGTGTGCTCTTTTTGCAGTGGCTCAAAGGAAGGGAGGGGAGGTGCAGGAGAAAATGAGTTGGGGAAAACGGAATCTCGATCTGCAGAGCATTTTTTATGAAGATGTGGATTTCAACCCAAAATGGGTTAACTACAGGGCAGCCCCACCAAATATGGAGGAGAGTGCCTTTCTGGCCACAGCCACGCCAACAGCGGTCGTGGACCGAGGGGTAGATGCGTGATAGCACCGCAGGTAAACGGTACCAGCGGGTCAGAAGCTTTTAGTTTCTTGTGTCCTGGAATCAATGGAGCTGGAGTGTGCGAGTCTATACATGTGCAACCGTTGGTCAGCTGAGATCTCAACCTCCAGATCGCACTCCCATTCCTGTGTAAAAGCCGGCCTGCTGACAGCAGAGGTTGATCCCAGAAGCCAATATAGTTCGGAGATCAGGTGAGGAGTGGGCTCTTCTCCTGTAAACAATCGTTCAAGCAGGGTAAGAGTCTCTAGTCCCCTTATAGCGGCACCATGGTTCGCAATGAAGTGATGGAGCTGTTTTTGTCTCCACCAGTCCATTGGAAATCTTCCATGTCTATGCCTCAAGGTGTCAAGGGGTATCAGCTTGCCCTTATCTAAGAATTTGCCACAGCTATAGTTACCATTGGTGACCCAGGACACAAAAAAGGCTGCCTGCTCCCCAGGAGGGAACCACCTGAATCCCCCCAGCGGTGCCAGCGGGGAGCCAGGGGGCGCCAAGGCATACAAAGCATTGGTGCGGTCCCAAACCAGGAGGGCATGGGTGGTCAGTGGGGAAGTTATCTGAGAGAGCCCTTTGTATTCCCGGGATAGCCAAGGGGCATATGACAGGTTGCGACCAGCTAGGCTTTTCTCTAAGGAGACCCACATTTTGGTGCCTGTGTGGTGGCGCCAGTTTAGGATGTGTTGAATCGCAATGGCTCTGTAATAACGACAGATGTCTGGAAGGCCTAAACCACCAATCTCCTTAGGTTTCTGCAGTAAAGACATGGCCAGCCTAAGTTTTTTATTGTGCCATATGAAGCTAATCATTAGGCTTTGGAGCTGTGTGAAGAAGCTTTTGGGGAGGGGGATAGGTAGCATCTGCATAAAGAAAGGTACTCTAGGGGAGGACATTCATTTTAAGTATGTTGATTTTTGCCTAGCCATGTGAAGGAGGTCTTGGCCCAGTTTTGCAGATCTCTACGCATCGAGCCCAGAAGGGAAGGGAATTAGCGGAGTATATTGTGTCAAACTGGTCTGTGAGTTGGATCCCCAAGTATTTAATAGAGGCTTTGGCCCAACTGAATGGGAAAGCTTGCTGTAGATCAATGGCCATCGTCTCGGGTATAGTGATGGGTAGGACCTCAGATTTAGTGTAATTGATCTTGAAATTTGATATTTGTCCAAAAATTTTGAGTTCTCTCATAATGTTTGGGAGTGAGACAAGAGGACTGGTCAGGTGGAAAAGCACGTCATCAGCATAAGCTGAGAGTTTGTGTTCTGTGGACCCCACCGTCCCCCCTCTGATATCCCTGCTCGCCAATTCTGTTCTAAGGAGAGGCTCCATAACTAAGGTGAACAGGAGGGGGAGAGGGGGCACCCCTGCCTCATGCCATTCCGTATGGGGAATCCTGAGGACAGATGTCCATTAACCTTGACTTTCACGCTGGGGGTTGTGTAGAGGGCCATAATCCATTGGAGCATGTGGGGGCCAAACCCCAGGGTTTCCAGAACCGCTTTTAGGTATGACCAGTCTATTCTGTCAATCCTAGTGATTTTAAGTGTCGTGAGGACTGTCATCCATCTGGTGTAATAAAAAATCTTTATCTATATTGGATAGTGTGAAGAGTGTTTTGGAAGTAGTTGTGTCACCCATGTGTATAGATGTTGAAGAACCATCACCCGAAGACGGACGAGTATGATTACCACCACGTGAGTTACCTTTACCGACAGCTCCAAGTGAGGAGAGAATGCAAGGTTGTTGCACTGGAGTAGATTCTGTGGTCCATTTTTTATGTGATGAAGAATCTTCAACTGATGGGGATCATTTGTTTTTTTTTGTGGTTTCCGATTCCTGTGTCAATTCTGTGAGGAAGAGGAAAGAGATGAATTTAGTGACAAGTTAGACCCTAAATCTATTGACACCTGTCCCAAACCCCTATTGTATTGTCCTTGTGGTTTATTGGTCTGATGCCATTTATAGGCTTTGCCTTCCTGGAAGGCCCTTTTGTCTCTCCAAAACTTTTTATCTTTGACTGCTAGTTTTTCTTGAGTTAGCTGATCTAAATGAACCCTAATCCTCTCTTCATGATCTTTGAAGATGGGTAGATCTCTGAATGGTAGTAATTTAGCATAGATGGTTTCAATGTCCTTGTCATGTAAAACTGTATCTCTTGTATTTATCACTTAAAAGTGTCATCATAGTTTTTGTAAATTGTTTTATATTCTTTTCCCACTTCTCTTTGAAGGTGGGACCCAGCTCATTCAGAATAGGAAAGATATGTATGTGTAAGCCAAAGGGGTTAATATCTTCTTTCATATAATGATCAAAACTATCAGCGTGCCAAAAACAAGTTACCTTTTTCTCCACGATCTTTCCTAATTGGAAAAATAGCGAAAAAATCTCAGATTCAGAGGATGATTTTTTAATGTAATCTTTAGAAAAGCCTGCCATCAGAGTATCCCATTCCTTACCCTGAAACATTATTAGACTGCATGTCATCACAGAGTAGCAAATAAATCAAAGAATATATAGGATACAAATATATAAAGATACTTCAAAAGCAGCATAGATTTGTTAGATCAGCCTCGATGACGCCAATCTAAGAGTCATAGAGGGGATCAATTGAAAAATATGTAGTATGCATCAAAAATTGTAAAGGGGTGGTTAAATGGGGGGGATGGGTATTTGCTACCCTAGTAGTATTCATAAGAAAGAAACCACCACGGAGAAGATTATATCTTCGGTATGAGTTGCCAACATCCCGTAATACTGTATAGAAAAAGCAAAAAGTACCCACCCGGTACTGTGGGACTTTAAGGGCAAACTATAATGAACAAATTGTAGTAAAACATGAGGATTTTATTTAAAGTGTTAAAAACATAATGGTGCAAAACATTACCATAACAGTATATGATACATAATACACATTGAGTACCCAGCTTATGAAGAGCTAGAGAGAGATAGAGAGAGAGATCTTCTCATGGGGCCCGACGAAGTCTTGAAGTATATCCCTTCTTCAGGGGTATAGAGAAGATCAAAAGTTTTGAGGGTACTCTGAAAAAAGATCAAGGTATACAGTTCAAGAGCACAATCAGGGTAAATGTTACGCCTACATGTGGAACATGACAGCCGTGATAACATATACATACCAATATTGCGTCATAAAACATTCCTTAAGAAAAACAAGATGAAGCTGAAAAAAGTATAGAGTTTTCCTGTGGGAGAGGCGACCAAATGAATAGGAAGCCCCCAAGGCCCAGGATGTCCCACACAAGAAACCCGGGGGGGTTTGCAGCCAACCCAGAGTGAGGCGTCAAAAATGTGCCTGTGGTCTAACTTGAAGACAAACAGGCACACTAGTAAGATGATTAAACCTAAGAGGGAGAAGAATAAATGCATGGTAGTAAAGCGTAAAGGCCAAAAGATGCAACGTAAATATAATAGAGTAACAACTGACACGTCAAAAGGTGATATCAAATAATACCGGCAGTGGACTAAGCATTGTCAAAGCCATGCACATTTTCCTTAGATATATATATAGGGGAAGTTTCAATATAATATTTACTAAGGCCATCATTTTATGGGTATATTGTACCCGATCATATATCATGTGGTTAGTATTATTGAACAGAATACTACTAACCATACATTGCTATTTCTAACCATGCAGATGAATAGGTCCTTATGCCTATTCCTACATTTGATAGGCCAATGTAAAAAGAGGTATCTACAGGAGAATGCTATAAGTGTATACACATAAAGAAAAAAGAAAGGAAAAGCCCAACTCCACAAAATGAGGAGTACCGAGATTAGTAGAGCCTACCTCGATGGTATGGTTAGAAAAGTGCACCGGCTGGGTCTCCATACAAATATCCAGAGCAGTGGCATCTGCATTGAGCAGACACGTCGTCAGCAATTATATGGAGGTGCCCGCACATGCGCAGTGCTGACGTTGGTCACGTCGTGACGTCATGCGTCATCACGAGTGCGACGACGCCGTGACGTCACACGTCATCGCCGACGTGATAACAAGTGGTAAGGAACAAACAACGATTAGGGGCGTGTGTGGGTGTATGTGTCTCTACGTCATCGTGGCTCGCAGCAAAGAGAATACCAACACAGAGAAAGGGTATCACTTGATGTGGGAGGCTGCAACTGGGATCCCCAGAGCCAAATGTGCGCGGCACACCCCACTCGAAGACTGGGCACTTTCACATGTGGAGGATGCCCATATTGCAGATTCATGAATATACAACCCAATACAATTCTACCAAATGGAATACCTTATAAACCCAAATATTTAGCTAACTGCAAGACCCTTTGGGTTATCTACTTACTGACTTGCCAGTGCAAAAGTTTATTTTTGGGTAAAACAAAACTCGAATTTTGGAAAAGGGCATCTAGACATATCACCAGTATGACCAGTGCCAATCCCGATCTCCCCCACGGGAGACACGTGAGAGACTTTGACGAATAAGCTAAGTCCTCAAGCGGTCCTTAGGATGGTAGTCTCCATGGAAGGTACTTTCATACAAACAATGAACAATGTGGAACTCTAATTGAATGAATACACAGTGATTTTGCATAAAAAAGAATGAAAGGAAAAAATATGAACATAGAGTCCATGAGTGAAATGAAAAACCAAATGCGTGGTGAGACTAAATGACCCTTGTCATATGATTGCTGATCCAGGCCCTATTAAAGGGAGTTGGTCGAGAAGGGGTTATGGTGAATTTGGCTTTTATGGCAATGCAGTAAAGGGTAAAGGTGAACATATAGGAGAACCTATCCACTTTCCTTTATGAAAATACTTTCCATGGAGACTACCACTCTAAGGACAGCTTGAGGACTTGGCTTATTCATCAAAGGTCTCCAGATCTGATGTCTCCAACTTTGGCGTTTGCCAACACAAGCTTGTTTGACTCATGGGACGTATGTCCTTTTGATTTAAAACTATCTGGTAAGCCTTCATCCTATCGGTGGCTGATTACTCACCTTCACATATGGTTGCACCATTTATCCATTATTTTGATGTCTAAATGATGTTATGAACACTTGGCGTATGCCCCTTTAAGGGTCATTTGGTCTCAACACGCATTTGGTTTTTCATTTTACTCATGGACTTTATGTTCAAATTTTTTTCCTTTTTATTCTTTTTTTTAATGCAAAATCACTGTGTATTAATTCAATTAGAGTTCCACATTGTTTGTATTGATCATTGTGAGACCTATCCAATGGTCTTGGTTCACGCGAAGTTTTAGCGCTGCACTTTTTCCTTTAAAACTGTAGTCAAACATCATTTTTCAAGAGATTCTTCAAATTGCTGATATAAAGTGTCCAGCGTGCTGGAAGGTTTCTGCAACTTATACAATATTTCATTGTCTGTTAGGACTGATTTGAGGCCTCAGTGTGGCTATAGATCCATTTGTAGGAACTCAGTAATATATTGCAACTCAGAGTTTGCCATTTTGAGAATGATATGCATCAGTACAAATTAGGAGGGAATGTTTATTACATTTAGTCTCGGGCATGTTTAGAATGTGATAAAAGAAAAAACTAGGGTTGGTCATACAGGAGATGAACAGATGTCTTGCCAAGAAAGATAAGAAGTAAGGCACCTTTACCTGTCTTTGAATCTAATGGCATCCAGTGTGGTGCAGCATGCGACTTGGTTGCTGTAAGGTAGTGGTCTCCAAACTGTGGCCCGGGCCAGGTTTTGGCCCTTAATTTCTTTATCCAGCCCTTGGGCTAGGGTTGCCACCTCATCCCTTTAAAACCCGAACACATATGAATTACACAGGTTCTGTGGCTGATTAAGGTGGTAATTAAATTCACTTGGTGCCTTATCTGCACTAAATTAGCCTCAGAACTTGTGTAATTCATATGTGTTCGGGTTTAAAGGGATGAGGTGGCAACCTTACCTTGGGCCACTATGATGGGGCACTATTCCCCCTACTGACACTAATAATGGGGCACCATTTCTCCCATTGAAACCAATGACGGGGCACTACACCCACTAGCCACAGTCCAGTCCCCTTAAAGCTTGAAGAACAGTAAATTGGTCCTTTGCTTAGAAGGTTTGGAGACCCCTGCTATAAGGGAATGATGGATAGGCTTTTAATCACTGGTTCTTTGTTGCGCCAAAACTTTCAACAAGCTTGAAAACCTCTGTGTGTAGAAATCAGCATTTCCAGCTACCAGAAGTGCGTTTCCCTGCCCCCCTACACAAGCCCCACATGGCCTAATCCGTGGCCAACCATCAGTTTGAGTCAATGAACTGGAACGGAGTTGGAATGTCTATGGCCAGCCCAGGACAATATGTCAAGGCGTTCTCCTACAGTTCTACACGAACACATCATTAGCACTTTTTTGCATATGCATGCCATTCAATCTGTAAAACCAGCAATTCCAACTTCCAGAAGTGCTTATCTGGCCAGCCTAGGACAATAGGTCAGGGCATTTTCCTACAGTCCACACATGCACAACATTAGGCACTTTCTGCATATGAATGCCATTGAATTTGTTTTTGAAATGTTAATCAGATTACCTTAAAATGCTCCTTTTGGCCCTGAAGCTGCTTGACTGTCAATTGGTTAATAAGATGTGGGACTGTTTTTTTTTCGGAAAGCCGTGCTTTAAATTTCATGAAAGCCAGATTGCAGTGACTTTTTTTTTTTTTTTTGGTTAGAACCCCTTTCATTGTTTTATGTGTCTTTATTGAGGAGATGTACCCCTATTTGCTGTCCCTGTAAAATGGAGACCCTATTATCTGTAGGTATGACCCTGGCTGCATTTTTATGAGTATGAAGTGTCTCATTTACACTATATTGTTAAAAGTAATGGGACGCCTGCCTTTACACACACATGAACTTTAGACTCTATTTCCGTTCTGAAACGTCTTTCTGGACATTAGACTGCTGGCATGGAAAACGCTGCTGTAAAAACGCACGTTTATCAGCATTTTTTAATAGCGTTTTTGGGCATTTTTTCAATTTACACCAAGAACACTTTCAGCTCCGCAATGTCAAAAAACGATGATGCTGATAAACGCGCATTTTTGAGTGTAAGGCGTTTTTTGTGGTCAGAAGAACTATAACAGCTTCAATTCTTCTGGGAAGGCTGTCCACAAGGTTTAGGAGTGTGTCTATGGGAATGTTTGACCATTCTTCAAAAAGCGCATTTGTGAGGTCAGGCACTGATGTTGGACGAGAAGGCCTGGCTCGCAGTCTCTGCTCTAATTCATCCCAAAGGTGTTCTATTGGGTTGAGATCAAGACTCTGTGCAGGCCAGTCAAGTTCCTCCACCCCAAACTCGATCATCCACGCTATATTGCTAAAAGTATTGGGCCACCCCTCCAAATCATTTGGTGGAGGGAGGATTATGGTGTAGGGTTGATTTTCAGAGGTTGGGCTTGGCCCCTTAGTTTCAGTGAAGAGAACTCTTAAGCCATCAGCATACCAAGACATTTTGGACAATTTCATGCTCCCAACTTTGTGGGAACAGTTTGGGGATGGCCCCTTCCTGTTCTAACATGACTGCGCACCAGTGCAAAAGCAAGGTCCATAAAGACATGGATGGAGGGAGTCTGGGGTGGAGGAACTTGACTGGCCTGCACAGAGTCCTGACCTCAACCCGATAGAAGACATTTGGGATGAATTAGAGCGGAGACTGCAAGCCAGGCCTTCTCTTTCAACCTCACAAAGGCACTTCTGTAAGAATGGTCAAACATTCCTATAGACATGCTAAATCTTGACTCCTACTTCATGGACCTTTTTGGTGTCCCACTGGGCATTAGAGAGCTGCCACACATTAGCAATCATCTGATTTATTTAGGAACCTCCACCAAGTTTGGAGTCCAGCCCTCCACCAGCCTAAGGCTGGCCATAGGCATAGCTCCCAACTGTCCCTGATTTTCGAGGGACTGTCCTTCATTTGAAACAAGGTCCCTCTATCCCTCATTTTGGTCTAATCTATATAGTTGTTTATAAAATGCATTACTTGGCTATCAAAAAATTGCTTCCCAGTGCTAAACCTTTCATCCAATTTCTAAATTGCTGTATTTGTAAATTTCAAAAGCCTTGTGTAGATAGAACAAATTTGTATTTTTTTGTTTTCTCCACCTGCCCACTGTCTGTAGTGTGAGATCTCTGGTTCAGCTGCCTCCGATTGCCAATGCCAAGAGATTTGGAGTGGTTAGTACCAGCTCACTGCCCTTAGGATCTTCACCAGAACTCTTGATGGTGGAGACAGGCCAGGAACCATAGTGACCCCTGGAGCTCTTTGCTATGGGCTGGTACCAGGTCATTGCCCTTAGGGTCTTTCCCAGAACTCTTGATGGTGGAGACATGCCAGGAACCATAGTGACCCCCTGGAGCTCTTTGCTATGGGCTGGCACCAGGTCATGGCCCTTAGGATCTTTCCCAGGACTCTTGATGGTGGAGACCAGGGGCGGATCCAGAGCCTAGTCTCGGGAGGGGCACTGACAGAAAATATGTTTTTTTTGCGGACAATTTATCGGGGAAATGGCTGTTGTTGGTGCTTTAATCATCCCTACACCATGGTTGTTATGGTTTCAGGATGATTGAAGCACATTATTTCTATTAATACATTGTAATATAAAAAGAAATCATTCAACTCACCATAATGCAGAATCAGTGGGAACCCCGAGCGTGTCACTTGCCACCGTCGCCTGCCACATTTTGTGGATTGTCACTTGCCTGCCACCAGATGCAGATTGACACCTGCAACCTGTTGCGGATTGTCACTTGCTACGTCAGCTGCCACTAGATGCGGATTGTCACTTGCCACACCTTGTGGATTGTCACTTGCCACGTCATATGCCACACATTGCGGATTGTCACTTGCCACGTCATATTCCACACATTGCGGATTGTCACTTGCCACGTCAATTGCCACTAGATGTGGATTGTCACTTGCCACGTCATCTGCCACTAGATGCGGATTGTCACTTGCCACATAATCTGCCACTAGATGCGGATTGTCACTTGCCACGTCAACTGCCATTAGATGCGGATTGTCACTTGCCACCAGATGTGGATTGTCACGTGCCAGGTAAGGTGGTGTTTTGCTTGTCTGTTTCCTTGTCCCAGAGACAGGCAGCAGATAATGTAATCTCTCTGCTGCCCACGCTACCTGCGCAGTGAGGGCAGAAGTTACTGCAGAGATGTGGGGGCGGTGAGAGATAATGTCATCTCTCTGCTCCCCTGCCTGTCGGCTCACTGATTGGCCAGCCACCCCCACACACCTAGCCTGCTCAGTCTCACCCGCCCATCCACACACGGAGCCACCTGGCAGCCCGGCCAATCCGCTCTCTCTCCCGCCTGCCTGCCCTGAAACGGAGCTTCCCGGCACTCCCGCGGAGCTGCCCGCTCTCTTATCCATCGGCGGTGGAGCCGCCCGCGGAGCTCACCCACCCGGCCTGCAACAGATTTCTCGGGGGTGGCAATTGCCCCATTGCCCCCCCCCCCTGGATCCGCCCCTGTTGGAGACAGGCCAGGAACCATAGTGACCCCCTGGAGCTCTTTGCTATGGGCTGGTACCAGGTCATAGCCCTTATGCATAGAGTGGTCAGAAACACCAGTCCACTTGAGTTACCATAAGCGTTTTATAAAACTTCTATCCGATTCAGCAGGTGTTTTACAGTGAGTTTGTGTAGGAAACTTCTGTAGGAGACTGGTAAAACGTTGGATGAGAGGGCTAGAGATCGCTGCCATTACAGTCCTTTTACAAATCCTGCTCCCGTTACTGATGTGTGCGATCCAAAGGCTGCACAGAAATGCCAAAGGGCCTCAGATTGACCTGTAGGATGCAATACATCCTTTTCTATCTCATCTTAATTCTATCCTAGACAGCAACTGGATCTGGTGAATTTGTACTCTTCATATTTGGTGAAGGCAAAGACACTACGGTGGAGGATTTTTACATTGTTGATCACTATTGTCTACATATGAACTTTATTATTTATAAATTATTTGATGAACACTTGATGCATTATGGTTGAGATGTAATTATCGCATGGTATAACAATTTTATAAGCACTGCATTTTTCTTTATACGTTTAAGACGGTGTTCTGTATATCTACATTGACCAAATTGGTGCTGACACACACCTTTTTGAAATAAATCTTTGTCAATTTTTCAGAAAGGGTAAAACACCAATTAGGCACACTTTTCACAGGTTCCATAGTGTAGCGGTTATCACGTCTGCTTTACACGCAGAAGGTCCTGGGTTCGAGCCCCAGTGGAACCATTTTGTAATATGAGATCAGATACTGACTTTCTGAACGTCAGACTTTGGAACGTGCCTCACACAACGCAATGGAAAGCAATAAAATTTTAAGTTCACCTTTACAGATAATAATGGACCCCCTTTTCCCCATGCACCGCACCCCCCCGTCACACTGTACCAGTGTCCCGCGATCCTCTGCCGTCAGACACCGGGACACCGTTTCACTGGTCTGGGGATTTTAAATCCCAGCAGCTTAATCTGCTACCTGTACCTCTCAGCCTGTACAGATAGGAGGCATTCTAATTGGTCAGCACTGCCACATGGACTGCGCTGACAAATCAGAGTCCGTCTAGTCTGTCCCGTCAGCGCTGGACAAGGAGAGGAAGCCCTGAGGATTTCACATCCCTGGACCGGTGGAGGGGCGTCACATTGCCCGACAGCAGAGGATTGTGGGACACTGGTACAACGGGACCAGGGTGGATGGAGAGCGCGTCCAGTGTAAGTTCACCTTACAGATTTTCTGTAAAGGTGACCTTGCCCTTTAATCACTTACCTACCGGACACTTTCACCTCCCTTCTACCCAGGCCAATTTTCAGCTTTCAGCGCTGTCACATTTTGAATGACAATTGCACGGTCATGCTACACTTTACCCAAATGACATTATATTATCATTTTTTTCAAACAGATTTTTTTTTTTTTTTTTTTTTTGGTATTCAATCACCACTGGGTTTTTAATTTTTTTGCTAAATAAAGACTGAAAATTTTGAAACACAAACAAAACTTTTTCATAGTGTGTTATAAAATTTTGCAAACAGGTAATTTTTCTCCTTCACTGATGTGCGCTGATGAGCACTTATTGGCAGCACTGGTGGGACTGCATTGATAGCCAATGCCCAAATTAGTAGTGGCGAGGTCCGTTTTAAAAGAAACTGGTTAATGGCTCTTGTGATCAGCTGTGATTGGACACAGCTGATCACGTGGTAAAGAGCCACTGATTGGTTCTTCTGGACCCCTTTACATTACACAGCTCCCCCTGCACCTCTGGACCCCTTTACATTACACAGCCCCCTCACATCTAAACCCCTATACATTACACAACCCCCCGCTCCTCTGGACCCCTTTACATTGCACAGCCCCCCGCACCTCTGTACCCCTTTACATTACACAGCCCCCGCACCTCTGGACCACTTTACATTACACAGCTCCCCTGCTCCTCTGGACCCCTTTACATTACACAGTCCCCCTGCTCCTCTGGACCCCTTTACATTACACAGCCCCCTGGACCCCTTTACATTACACAGCCTCCTGCACCTCTGGACCCCTTTACATTACACAGCCCCCCGCACCTCTTGACCCCTTTACATTACACAGCCCCCTCACATCTAAACCCCTATACATTACACAACCCCCCGCTCCTCTGGACCCCTTTACATTGCACAGCCCCCCGCACCTCTTGACCCCTATACATTACACAACCCCCCACTCCTCTGGACCCCTTTACATTGCACAGCCCCCCGCACCTCTGGACCCCTTTACATTACACAGCCCCCGCACCTCTGGACCCCTTTACATTACACAGCTCCCCTGCTCCTCTGGACCCCTTTACATTACACAGTCCCCCTGCTCCTCTGGACCCCTTTACATTACACAGCCCCCTGGACCCCTTTACATTACACAGCCCCCCTGCTCCTCTGGACCCCTTTACATTACATAGCTCCCCTGCTTTTCTGGACCCCTTTACATTACATAGCCCCCACACATCTGGACCCCTTTACATTACACAGCCCCCGCTGTACCTCTGGACCCCTTTACATTACACAGCCCCCACACATATGGACCCCTTTACATTACACAGCCCCCCTGTACCCCTTTATATTACACAGCCCCTACCCCCTGCAGTTCTGCCCCTTTTTCCCTTATTTCAGAGCGGGAGACACAGCAGAGTGGAGCAGGAAGCAGAACGGGAGAGAGAGAGCAGCTCTGAATTGACAGCAGGAGCTACCGGAGTTAACTTTCCAAATGAACCAACACGTGATTGGTTGCTAGGACCACCTACCAACCAATCACCTGCTGGTTAACTTGGAGTGGTGCAGTGGGTAGCACTCTCGCCTAGCAGTAAGAAGGATCGCTGGTTCGAATCCCGACCACGACACTACCTGCCTGGAGTTTGCATGTTCTCCCTGTGTCTGCGTGGGTTTCCTCCGGGTACTCCGGTTTCTTCCCACACTCCAAAGACATGCTGGTAGGTTAATTGGATCCTGTCTAAATTGGCCCTAGTATAGGTATGAATGTGAGTTAGGGACCTTAGATTGTAAGCTCCTTGAGGGTATAGGGACTGATGTGAATGTATAATATATATATATGTAAAGCGCTGCGTAAATTGACGGCGCTATATAAGTACCTGAAATAAATAATAATAAATAAAGTTAAACTCTGGCAACTCCTGCTATCTATTCAGCCCTGTTCTCTCTCTCCCGTTCTGCTTCCGGCTACACTCGGCTGTGTTAGTGAGCAACGGAGACAATACAGAGGCTTGTCCGGGGTGTCACCCAGGTGCGGTCCGCACCCCAACCCCCCCCCCCCCCCCCCCCCCATAGCGACGCCACTGGTTAAAGTGAAACTGAACCTAGAAAAGTGAAAATTGTAGGAGATATTTACACATGTTAATTGTTCCTAAGCAGTACCCTGCAAAATGCCGACAGTTCAAATCAACTTCTGCCAAGTGGGTATGTCCAAAGATGAATTGAATTTTGGCCAGTCTCTGCTGAACCAGCCGAATTTCAATCCATCTACATGCAGCCCAATTCCAGAACTCACCTTGCAATGGAACGGCCGACTTGTCACAGAATCAAAACATTTCTAAGAGGTGATAATTTATATTAAAGACTCTCACAGTTTAGAAGAAAAAAAAAAAGTTTATTGTCTAAGAACATTTCACTGTTACCCTAAATACAATAAGAAATAAAGTCACATTAAAAGCAGCATATAATACTGATATTCCACTCGATGTGCTGGTCATAGAATTAGGATTATCACACATCTTGGTAAACACAAATATTCCCTTTCGGTCTCGTAATACAGAAATGTCACTAATATAAAAGTACATGTGAGGTCCATGAAAAAAAAAAAGTTGATCTAAAGAAAGAAAGTCGCTGGAATCCTATACAGAGATAAAGCTTAAAAACACCCGCAAAGTCTTGTATAGTAGCTAAACACCAAGAAGCTAGAAACCTCTAAAATCAGATATAGGGGCTTTACTAAGATGAAAGGATCAGGCTAATAAGATATTTCGGTTTTGGGTGGTAAAAAAAAAAAAAAAAAAAGATTTTTGTTTAGTATATTTACCTGTATTGTGTGAGATCATTCAATAATCTTAAAAATGCAAAAAAGTGATCATTCAAAACAGAAAATAGATGAAAAAATAACGTTTCCCTGCTTTTTTCTGTCTATGGAAAGGATTACTCAAGTAAAGAGTTGCACAATTTTTCTTAAATGAAGGAGTGTCTGCACACAAGCCATGCAGACCCAAGCAACTGGGTTTTTCTCCCTGAACGATTAGTGCTACCGGCTAGAGCCGGCATCAATAATCATTGTGTTCTGCCGGTAGGGAAGGCTCCCCGCTGGCAGATCCTCCATCAACACTAACTGTGCTAATGGGGGAATTGAGCAATTTTCTTTTCTGCATCCGTAGTGGAAAGAAAAAGTTGCAATTCAATGGCCGCCCTATGCGCACAGCTCCACCAACCTCCATTATGGGTGGTCTCCCCCCCCCTGCCAAAGCAGGCAACTTTAGAACAGAAGTCTTGTCTGCTGAGTTCACCACTGAAGAATTAAAAAAACCACCACCACCCATAAGCAGGGCCATTAGATAAGGGGGTACCACCAGTCCTCCTGCAGGCCAGCAGAGGGGTCCAGGCAGCTGCTGAATCGGATGTGGGCAGGGAGGATGAAAGCACCTCGGAGGGGGAAATTACTGGAACGGTTCCCCCTGTATGGCTCTCTCTGCAGCAGCTGAAAGCTGGCTTCTTCTCCTCTCCCACCCGTTGGCTTTCAGCTGCTGCAGAGAGAGCCATACAAAAGGATCAGTTCCATTAATTGCCTAAACGTCCCCACCACACCGATCACCCTCCATGAGCACCATACGTTTCCCCCTGCTTCCAAGTCTCCTCTGTGTGCCCCCCCTGCAGTGCTACTTGGCTTTCCTCCTTTCCTTCCCACTGGTGGCTGCAAGCACTCAATAGGATTCTTCAGGATGGAGAGTGGAGGAAGGTTCCAGTAATTATGTCACATTTACCCCTTTATGTTACTCCTTACCCCTTTATGTTACATTTACCCCTTCCTTTCCTCAATGAACTCAATGAGTGATCGGTACCAATCACTCACTGTGTTCATTCATAACCAAAGCATAGTAAACTGTGTTTTTTTTGGAGGGGGGGGCTGTCAGATTGGCTGTATGGGGCCCCGTAGTTTCTAACAGCAGCCCTGCCCTTAGGGGTGAACCCGTAACCAAAAATATACATTTTAGCCAAACTGACCCAACTCTAAGAACACACATCTTATTATTAAAGACGTTACATCCCAAATGTTACATTCCCCGTTAAGCTGGTTAGTCATACATGGATCGAAATTCGGCTTGTTCAGCGGGGACTGGCTAAATTTCGATCCATGTATGGGCACTCTCGATGTATAGAAGTCGATCTACAGTTCTGTGCAACCACCTTGTCCGATTTTCCCCTGCTCGAACTGCGCTGCAGGCTACAGACTGCGGTGCTGATCAGTGTATTCTGACGGCGGGAAAGTCTCTGTGCTCTCATGAATAGATCAACATGGAGGATTCCATTATCCGCCTCCAATGTGTGGATGGGGGAATTGGGTCAGTTATCTTCGTTCAACCCGCTAATGTATGGGTTGCCTTATTTTCTTTCAACCCGCTAATGCATGGGCTTCCTTAGATCTACCAATAACTATGTAATTCAAGTGCCTGCCTCAATGGCTACACATGTATTGGATATATTAGGTAGGACCCCATATTACATAATGTTGGTAAATCTAAAACTGACTGCACAAAGACTGTATGATCAGAATATAACGAATATGGTGGCCAAAGGAATAGAAGAATGATGTAACGAAGAGTAACGCTTACAAGGCACCATCTGGAAGTACAATGGGCAAGCAGTGGCCCTTTGGCTGCTGAGGAACTACAGACACTGCAAGGCATGCTGGGATTTTTGCTACCGTGGGGAGGCCACAGAATGCCAAACCCACCCAGAAGATATTTTTTTTTGATCGTAGAACAGCTTTGGCACAGGACAGGCTGTAAAATATTGCGCTTAGAGGAATACATCTCTTTTGTATATAAGAAAACTTAAAGCTATTGGCTCGAAAAAATTCACAAATTTTGGCCTATAAAAAACGGATCAGATAAAGAACATTAAAAATATAAAAAGTCTACAGTGATACACATCAATACAATGGGAGATTTAGTCAAAGTATAGAATGAAAGTGTCAGTAAGCCAATATACACTATATTGCCAAAAGTATTGGGACGCCTGCCTTTACACACACATGAACTTTAATGGCATCCCAGTCTTAGTCCGTAGGGTTCAATATTGAGTTGGCCCACCCTTTGCAGCTATAACAGCTTCAACTCTTCTGGGAAGGCTGCCCACAAGGTTTAGGAGTGTGTCTATGGGAATGTTTGACCGTTCTTCCAGAGGAGCATTTGTGAGGTCAGGCAGTGATGTTGGAGGAGAAGGCCTGGTTTGCCGTCTCCATTCTAATTCATCCAAGAGGTGTTCTATCGGTTGAGGTCAGGACTCTTAGTAATATAGTGTGGAGGAACTTAACTGGCCTGCACAAAGTATTGGGCCACCCCTCCAAATGATTTGGTGGAGGGGGGATTATGGTGCGTTTCAAGAGTAAATGTAAAGTGTGGGCTGAGAATGAAACCACTGTAACAATTTATGTTCTCATTGGCATCATCCCAAAGTTTAAACGAAAAAGATAGTACAGGTATGTGAGAAGGGACTTTGGTGTGGTCGATTATGGTGTGTGGTTGTTTTTCAGGGGTTGGCCCCTTAGTTCCAGTGAAGGGAACTCTTAAGGTGTCAGCATACCAAGACATTTTGGACAATTTCATGCTCCCAACTTTGTGGGAACAGTTTGGGGATGGCCCCTTCCTGTTCCAACATGACTGCGCACCAGTGCACAAAGCAAGGTCCATAAAGACGTGTATGAGCGAGTTTGGGGTGGAAGAACTTGACTGGCCTGCACCAACCCAAAAGAACACCTCTGGGAATAATTAAGAGTGTAGACGGCGAGCCAGGCCTTCTCGTACATCAGTGCCTGACCTCACAAATGCTCTTCTGGAAGAATGGTCAAACATTCCCATAGACACACTCCTAAACCTTGTAGACAGCCTTCCCAGAAGAGTTGAGGCTGTTATAGCTGCAAAGTGTGGGCCAACTCAATATTGAACCCTACGGACTAAGACTGGGATGCCATTAAAGTTCATGTGCATGTAAAGGCAGGCGTCCCAATACTTTTGGTAATATAGTGTACATAACCCATTATGTAGTGTCAAGTAAACCCATCTACATCCCTACTGCCATTTTGCTTGGGAAGACGAACACATAAAAAATTTCCTGTTGATGTTACTCATCACGTGGATATGCTGGAGCCAATGGGAACAGGGAACGTCATGCCCAACCATGGCTGTTCAAGAGACAAAAATGGAGAATTCGCTTAAAAGGTGGCAACACTGTTGAGGGAAGATCAGTCTGCGGAGAGTTGACAATGGGAATTCCAAAATACTGACAGGAGCACCAGGAATTTACCATTAACTGAAATGGATTTGCAGTAAAATAGGAGTATATGGAAACAATTTTAATTGAGGGGCCTCTATTGAAAAAAGACATGTTGGGTTTGGTGACACCATAAAGCATGACCCCCAGACAATTCTTGAAAGTGTTGGATGGAACAGGGAAGAGCCAACAGATTTGTTGTTTTTTTTTTTTTAAGTCTGCGACTCCACTGAGATATGGATTCGCCTCATGTTGTGGTAACATGAGAATTTTGGCAATGCAGAAGTGTAAGTGGGCTCTTAGTGTTGCAGTGGATTCAAGTAAGCAACATGAGGAGGATTTTGACCAGTGGAAGTATCTGTAGTGTTTTGTTCTAGATTAGAAGGTAATTCTTCCATTGCATTTGCAGGACATTTGCACTGATTCAAAGTTCTGAAGGAGCAAAATTCCCTTTTTCACTATATAGCGTTTTTTGCAATTATGTCCCTTTTTACCAAAATCTGAAACAAAAAAAAAATTTGCATGTTGGAGTTCATAGCAAGAATTTGGTTTGCCGCGCTACAACATCATCCAACTAAAATGTTAAGCCGAAGAAAAGCATCCTCGAAACAGCAAAGGGAGCCAGTTTGGCTCACCGAAACGCGTTGGATTTCTTTGGACTGATTTTGTTTTGGAATAAAATTTGTATCTGGACTTAACTGATGGGGTGGATTTACTAAAGGCAAATAGACTGTGCACTCTGCAAGTGCGGTGACACTCATTTTCCCCAGAGCTTGGCAAATGCGGTAAAGCTCTGCTGGTTTCCATCATCCAAAATTTGTGTGAGCAAATATGTATTTTTTTTTCTTGCATCCGATTCGGTCTTTTTTTATAAAGTGAAGCTTCACCACATTACATTCCCTAAGAAAAAAAAAAGTACAACTGCACCTGCAAAGTACACAGTCTATTTGCCTTTAGTAAATCCATCCCATAGTGTGGCATTTCATTCTCAGATCCTTTTCTCTGCAGCATCATGGCAGGGGACAGGCTTTTCTACTCAGCCCCCTCAGCCAATCGCTTTCATTTGCAGGGATTTCCTCACTTCCTGTTTTGGCTATGGGACAGGAAGTGAAGAGAAATCTCTGCAATGGGACACCGATTAAGAAAAAAAAAAAAGAATCTGACAGGGGTTATAACCCTCCCTTGCTCTATCCAAAATGAAAAAATAAAAAATAAGTTTTGCCTATAGTACTACTTTAAATAGGCCTGTATAAGTCTTACATAGCAGACAATGGGTGAAATCTGGTTCAGCTGTAAATGGTAGCCAATCAGCTTCTAATTTTGGCTTGTTCGATTAACCGCTTGCCGACCAGCGCACACGCCGATTTACGTCGGCAGAATAGCACTGGTGGGCAAAAGGGCATACAGGTACGTCCCCTTTAAGAAGTGGTGCTGCGGGCACGGACCCGCGGACTCGCTGTTCGCCGGGTGTCCGCGATCGTGTCACGGAGAGGTAGAACAGGGGCGATGCTTTTGTAAACAAAACATTTCCCCATTCTGTCTAGTGACATGACAGAGATCTACTCCTCCCTTTCATCGGGAGCGGTGATCGCTGTCATGTGCGGTGTAGCCCCTCCGCCCCACAGTTAGAATCACTCCCTAGGACACACTTAACCCCTTCACCGCCCCCTAGTGGTTAACCCCTTCCCTGCCAGTGTCATTTACACAGTAATCAGTGCATTTTTATAGCACTGATCGCTGTATGAATGACAATGGTCCCAAAATAGTGTCAAAAGTATCCGATGTGTCCGCCATAATGTAGCAGTCCCAATAAAAATCACAGATCGCAGCCATTACTAATAAAAAAAAAAAAAAAATTAAAATGCCATAAAACTATCCCCTATTTTGTAGAGGCTATAAATTTTGCGCAAACCAATCAATATACGCTTATTGCGATTTTTTTTTTTACCAAAAATATGTCGAAAAATATATATCGGGCTAAACTGAGGAAAAAAAAAATTGTCTTTTTATATAACTTTGGGGGATATTTATTATAGCAAAAAGTAAAAAATATTGCGTTTTTTTTCAAAATTGTCGCTTGTTTTTGTTTATAGCGCAAAAAAAAAAAAAAAAAAAAAAAAAAAAAAAACTGCAGAGGTGATCAAATACCACCAAAAGAAAGCTCCATTTGTGGGAAAAAAAGACGTCAATTTTGTTTGGGTGCAACATCGCACGACCGCGCAATTGTCAGTTAAAGCGTACGCAGTGCCAAATTGCAAAAAGTGCTCTGGTCAGGAAGGGGGGTAAACCCTTCCGGGGCTGCAGTGGTTAAGCTTTGAACAAGAAACCTGGAAGCTGATTGGTTTCTAAGCAGAGCTGAAC
The DNA here is from genome assembly GCF_042186555.1 of Aquarana catesbeiana. NCBI lineage: Eukaryota > Metazoa > Chordata > Amphibia > Anura > Ranidae > Aquarana > Aquarana catesbeiana. Next base: position 25,368,194 of record NC_133332.1, read on the forward strand.
CAGATTTTGCACTCTACAGTTTTAGTAAATCAACCTTGTGTGTATTTTTTTCCCCCCTGGGTTGGGTTATGGAGTCTTCCGTCTAAAAAGGGAGTCAAACCCATGTAAAACATCAGGCCCTTTACTCAATACCTAGTGTGCTTGTTACCTGGACATAGCATGGGAGATCTGCAAGTCCCATTTTGAGAAGGAAGGAGCTCAGTACAACTCAGGCCCTTTGAGCAAATCAGAGAATTTTGGCAAAATTTTGGCCATGTCTAAGCTGATTCTGGGCTTTGACGCAACATGAAGGTAAAGCCCAGCTGCTTCCATCTTCATCTATCCTTCAGGCATTTAGTGGCCAAGAGACCCCCATGATGTGATTACAAAGAGCACTAGGCACTGTGTAAAGGACATGAGAGAAAACGCCAGTGGTGCCATAGCCAATTGCCTTATAAAAATGCTGGATGCCTGGCCTTCACCTTGATCCTTTGGCTTCACAAAAAGAAATCTGCAACCAGGAACAATTTGGAAAGCTGCGCCCTTGGCTCAGTGACTCGCTACGTTTTTGAACATGGACAACTGCCATGACACCAGGCAGCTAATAGAAAACAGCAGCACGGGTATGTTTTTCGTGACAGGTTCTCTTGGACTTCCATTAAAAGGAGGTGCATTGAGCTTTGTAGTTGGACAACATCAGGAGAGCTGCAGATTTCGGACAATGCCTTAAAGTGACTGTAAAAGAAAAAAAAACGCAGTATATTCCCCTTCAAGTGGTCCTGATGCAAGAAGATGGAGGCTGATGGAAAACATAGGCTGAGTGATGAGAAAACACTCTTCTCGGTGGGTCGGCATGATCATAAATATCTGAGGATTCACAGAATAATTCCCTGAAATGAGAAAAGCTAAAATTAATACAAATATAAGAATATTACATTAAAGTGATATTCATCCTTTGTTTTTTTTTTTTTTAAACAAATAAACATGTCAATGAATTTGAACAGAGCAGCACCGATCCTCCTCCTCTGGGGTCCCCACCAGTGTCTGCCTCCTCCCCCTTCCGAGTATCCCCACTAGCAAGCCGCTTGCTAAGGTGGGTACTTGTGTGGGCTTGCTCCTGAGCTCTGCTGCCTGCCTCCATTGACACAGACATTGGGGCTTTGCCCCCCCCCCCCCCCCAATCCCTCATCATTGAATTCGATTGACAGAATTGACAGAAAGAGGAGCCAATGGCTCCCCGCTGCTATCAATCGGCCCTGTGAGGATGGAGGGAGTGGAGAGAGCCGCTGCTCTTGTGCGCATCGCTGGATCGAGATTGGGCTCAGGCAAGTATACTGGGGGGGGGGTGAGGATCCTGCAGCACAGGTGGTTTTTTTTGTTTTTTTTTTAACCTTAATGCAGAGAATGCATTAAGATAAAAAAAAAAAAACCTTAAGGCTTTAGCCAGAGGCGCAACAAGAACCTTCAGGGCCCCGGTGCAAGAAACCATGAAGGGCCACTCTGGCCCACGACCAGGGGCCCTTCCCACTGATCCGGGCCCCTTTACCTCCATCATGTGGGGCGGACCCTGGTAGTTCCGACACTGGTATCAGTAGTTTTTTTTTCATTGTTTTGTTTAGCACTTTTTTTTCATAATTTTACTTTTATTATTTTTTACATAATGTTTAGGACCCCCAATTGGGGGGGCTTTGGTAAAATATCAGGGGTCTAAACAGACCCCTGATGTCTGGACTATTGAGACAGAGAAGGGAACTGAGGACAGATTCAGCAGTCCCTTTCTCTGAAGCCTCAGCTGATCGGTACTGATCACAGACTTTGTTGGTTAAGACAAGGAAGGGGTCGGTAAATGACACATTCTAACAGACCCCCGCAGCAGGCAGTGGGAGGGAGAAGGAGGAAGAAGAAAAAAAGGAGAAGAAGAGGAGGAAGGAGAAGAAGAAGAAGAGGAGGAAGGAGAAGAAGAAGAAGAGGAGGAAGGAGAAGAAGAAGAAGAGGAGGAAGGAGAAGAAGAAGAAGAGGAGGAAGGAGAAGAAGAAGAAGAGGAGGAAGGAGAAGAAGAAGAAGAGGAGGAAGGAGAAGAAGAAGAAGAGGAGGAAGGAGAAGAGGAAGGAGGAAGGAGGAAGGAGGAAGGAGGAAGGAGAAGAAGAAGAAGAAGAAGAAGAAGAAGAAGAAGAAGAAGAAGAAGAAGGAGAAGGAGAAGGAGAAGGAGAAGGAGAAGGAGAAGGAGAAGGAGAAGGAGAAGGAGAAGGAGAAGGAGAAGGAGAAGGAGAAGGAGAAGGAGGAGGAGGAAGGATGAAGGAAGAGGGAGGAGGAGGAAGGAGGAAGCAAAAGGAGGAGGAGCATTCAGCAGCTGCATAGGGGGATTAGTTCCTCCACATGCCACCTCCCAGCCCTGGGAGCATGGGGACGGGTCGCAATGGTGACCCCTGCGACCCCTGTATGTACGCCCCTGGCTTTAGCACCACTTTTAAACTCTTGCTGTCCACAAAATGCATATGTGCAGTGGAACAGAGGATGTGCTTTAACACCCACACACTGCACATATGCATCCATGGGTGGAAAAGCACACTCACAGCACACAGTGACAAAACTATCAATGACAGTTCTTGGTCCATACCAATGATGGGGAGTCAGCAGGACTGGCTCCCGATCATGTGACCACTGTGACAGCCAATCAAAAGGGATGTGAGGGGCAGGGCAGGAAGGGGTTAAAATTGTGTACAAATTATTTAAAGCTGGACTCCAGGCAGATATAACATGCACAAAATAAACACAGCTTTCTGGGAAAAAAAAACAAAAAAAAAACAAAATTGCTCATACTATACCTTAACATCCTATAGGTGAGATTTACACCATCTCATACTGGTTGTTCGTAATGTAACGCGATAGACAGCAAGCAGGAACATTCCTATAAGCTACAAAGTAACAAAAAAAAAAAAGAAGCAGATTCATTATACACTCAGAAACAAGAACAATCTCTTGTACCTTCAATTCTATTTTTATTTAGACTGAAGCTTCAACTGAGCTTTAAGAGAACCCAGGGTTCACCCAAGTGCACCCAATGCCCCCCCCCCCCCAAAAAAAAAAGCTCTGGTCCAATGATAAGGTGGGAAATCGTTTGAGATAATGCAGAGCCTTTCATTAGACATCACTACCCAATGAGGCCAGGCAATGAACAATAATACAGAGGGAGGTATCCCGAGGCAATCATCGTAGGAGTTCTAGCAACATCAGCTATAAGTGCATTTCTGGTTGGCTGCTATGGGATGGTGATCCAAAAGGAATTTGGGATCCCCTAGAATCCCAAGTACCTTCCAAGACACATTCCTAGACTGCCTAGCTCCAGTAGTGGCACATATGTTAGAAATTAGGAACACAGTCATTAGGGATAATCTAGCTTAGGGCAGTGATCACCAAACTGCTCCCCTTTGCTTACCTTTAACTGCCCCAAAGGCACCATTCTTCCTAATGAAATCACAATTCCTCCCGCTGACACCAGTGATGGCACATAATCCCTCCCCCACTGCCACCAAGGATGGGGTACTATTCCTGCCACTGACACCACGGATGGGGTACTATCCTTCCCATTGACAAGGATGTGCCACTATTATTCCCCTCACTGGCATCATGGATACCAACACAAACAACTGGGCACTAAATCTCCCACTGATACCATCAATGGGGTACTATTCCCCTCATTGACGTCAAGGATAGGGCCCTATTCCTCTCACTGACACCAGGGATAGAACACTATTTCTCTCGCTGGGATGGGGCACTATTCTTTCTATTGACACCAGGGATGGGGCACTATTCCTCTCACTGACACCAACAATGGGGCAATATCCTTCCCACTGACAAGGATGGGGCACTATTATTACCCTCACTGGCTTCATGGATAAGGTGCTATTATCTGACACCAAAGATAGGGCAATGTTTCACCAACACTAACTGGGCACTAATCCTCCCACTGATACCATCAATGGGGTACTATTCCTCTCATTGATATCAATGATGGGACTCTATACCCTCCCACTGACACCAGGGATGGACATTATTCCTCTCAGGGACACCAAAAATAGGGCATTATTCATTCTACTGACAATTGGGCACTATTCCTGCCACCGACACCCACAATGGGGTATCCTTCCTTTACGGACACCAATGTTGGGGAATATTCCTTCCACTGAGACCACAACAATTGGGCACTATACGTTCCACTGATACCAACAATAGGGTACTATTCCTCCCACTGACACCAACAATGGAGTATTATTCCTGCCCTCACTGACCACAGGCATTAGGACATATGTTTGCTCCCACTGGTCACCTACACCCACTGGACCACCAACCAGGAGGATTGTGTATTCCTACCCACACCAGTTTATTTTCTACACCCACTATAATCTGACCCCCTAAAGG